>NC_057803.1:336955824-336971382 GCF_018294505.1 Triticum aestivum
GCTCCTGCTGCACCGCCCGCTCTTCACCGGGACCTCGCGCCGCTGCCTCGTTGCCGGCGCAGCCGCCCGCCACCGCGCGCCGCCCCGCCGCCGCTCGCCATCGCGGCACACTGCCACCGCCGCATCCTACTACCTCGTCGCCCGCGCGTCGCCACCCTCCTCCGTCGCTCGCCGGAGCTTCGTCGCCGGCGTCGTTGTGTCGCCGGCGCCGCCGTGTCGCCGGAGCCAGATCCGGTCCCGGTGGATGAGATCCACTAGGATGTGAACCAAACGGCTCGCCTCGTCCTGGATCTCCTCGTCCTGCTCTCCCTCGTCCCAAGTTGACTTTTCCGGAGGTTGATTTTGTCTAAGTCCCACATCTGTGTATTTTTCATGCATACTTCATCATGTCATAACTTCATGACCGTTGCACCCTTTTGTGCGCATGAGATATCAAAATGTTCATCAGGATGTGCTCTTAATTTTGTTCCATTGTGCCATGCTTGTTTGAGTCCATCTTGATTCCCAAATTAGTGATGCAAGAGTGCTATAAATGTTAGTTCCTGATTCTTATCAGTTTATGAGAATTTGTCATTTTTGCCATGATTATTGTGTGCTGCATATGGTCATGAGTTATACATGTGTTTTGGGCTATGCCATGCCATCTTTACAGGGGTGTATGCCATGTATCTTTGTGATTAATGTGGTGACTAGCACAAGCATGCAAAGTAGCTGTCGTGATATTGTTGATTTCAGGGACTTGGAATTTCACTAAGTCATTTCCCTGCTGTTATTTTAATGCCATGTATTCATGTTGCTACAGAGTGATCCATGCTTCTTTTGAGTATATTCAGTAAGGATGATTTGGACATATCGTTGTGCTCTATCCATCCATGTCCCTGTTTGAATTTCTGGAGTGCCCTAGCATGACGCAATCTGGCTCTACTTTTGCTATAAAATGTTCCTGGCAGATTCTTTACATGTTAATCAATTTTGCCAAGGTTGTTGTAGTTGATCCATGCATGCTATGAGATTGTTCTTGCCATGGTTAGCTTCTTGATCATGTCTTGTTGCTGGTAGTATGCTTAGTTTTTCATGCCATGCCTTGTTTTGAGTGCATCGAGGTCACAAACATGCCTTCATAATTTTGATTATGCCATGTCCTGTTTTCTGCTAAGTCTGAATCTGTTAACGAAACTTGCTATGTTTACCTGGGTGCCATCATATCTTCTGATCATTTTTGGCTTATGGTCAGTAAGGGACTTTTGTTATATGCTTCGAGTAGATTCATGCCATGCCTTGTATTGCTATGTTCTGTTACTGTAGCATGTTGTTAGCTTGCTCTAAACATTGCTTCATGAAGTTAATTCCTGATATGTTAGTATTTTCACTAAGTCTGTGAAGCTGATATCTTTTTCCCTTTTGCCATGCTTGTTTGAACCTGCTCTTGTGTGATTTAGCCGTAGCTCAGTGTTCATATTTTGTCAAGCATCTTGAGTAGATCACTGCCATGTGCTTTGGTGTTATGTTAGAGTGCAGTAGCTTAGTTTCTTGTTGCATTTTAGATGGCATCATGCTGTTGATCGCAGAATTGTGCCATTCTTGTTTTGCTTGCCATTTGCAAACCGTGCATCTGATTCCGGTGATCTTTATATTGATTTCAACCGAAATCAACTCATCTTTCCAGCGGCACTCTTGGTTTGCCAAGTTGAGTCCTGGTTCAATGTTTTCCTTCTAGAGCTCGCATATGCATTGCATATCACATCCCAGGTATCATGCCATGTTTTGCATCATGTTGCTTGCTCATTGCACCGTGGTTGATTGTGGTTTCCTCTGCTTGTGTTCTTGAGTTGGGTAGATACGAGAGACGAGTTCGTGTTCGAGGAACCCGTTGAGTATGCTTACGAGGATCAAGCTTTCGTCAACTCGGAGAACTTTGCAGGCAAGATGAGCATACCCTCGAATTCACTTCTATCTTTGCTTGCTAGTTGCGCGCTCTTTTGCTATGCCGTGATACCTACCACTTGCTATATCATGCCTCCCATATTTCCATGTCCAGCCTCTAACCCACCTTGCCCTAGCAATCCATTGTTTGGCTATGTTACCGCTTTGCTCAGCCCCTCTTATAGCGTTGCTAGTTGCAGGTGAAGTTGAAGTTCGTTCCTTATTGGAACATGGTTATTGTTGGGATACCATTATTATATCTTATTTACTTTAATGCATCTATATACTTGGTAAAGGGTGGAAGGCTCGGCCTTATGCCTGGTGTTTTGTTCCACTCTTGCCGCCCTAGTTTTTGTCATACCGGTGTTATGTTCCCTGATTTTGCATTCCCAACGCGGTTGGGTGTTATGGGAACCCCTTGACAATTCGCTTTGAATAAAACTCCTCCAGCAAGGCCCAACCTTGGTTTTACATTTGTCTAACAACCTATTACCCTTCCCTTCGGTCGGCCAACCCAAGGGTCATCTTTATTTTAACCCCCTGGGCCAGTGCTTGTCTAAGTGTTGGTTCAAACCGGGCAGCCTGCGGGGACACCTCGGGGCAACTCGAGGGTTGGTTTTACTTGTAGCTTGACATATCCGGTGTGCCCTGAGAACAAGATATGTGAAGCTCCTATCGGGATTTGTCAGCACATCCGGGCGGCTTTGCTGGTCTTGTTTTACCATTGTCAAAATGTCTTGTAACCAGGATTCCAAGTCTGATCGGGTCTTCCTCGGAGAAGGAATATCCTTCGTTGACCATGAGAGCTTGTGATGGGCTAAGTTGGGACACCCCTGCAGGGTTTTGAACTTTCGAAAGCCGTGCCCGCGGTTATGGGCAGATCGGAATTTGTTAATGTCCGGTTGTAGAGAACTTGACACTTAACTTATTTAAAATGCAGCAACCGCGTGTGTAGCCGTGATGGTCTCTTTTCGGCGGAGTCCGGGAAGTGTACACAGTTCTTGTGTTATGCTTGAACGTAAGTAGTTTCAGGATCAATTCTTGATCACTTCTAGTTCACGACCGTGCTTTGCTTCTCTTCTCGCTCTTATTTGCGTAAGTTAGCCACCATATATGCTTAGTGCTTGCTGCAGCTCCACCTCACTACCTTTTCCCTACCCATAAGCTTAAATAGTCCTGAATGCGAGGGCGTGAGATTGCTGAGTCCCCGTGACTCACAGATTACTTCCAAAACCAGTTTCAGGTGCCGATGATACTAGTGCAGGTGACGCAACCTAGCTCAGATTGGAGCTCGATGAAGATCGTGTTCGTTCTGTTGTTTCATTTTCCAGTTGTTCAATAGTGGAGCCTAGTCGGTGCAATCGGGGATCTTTTGCATTTGGGGTTGTCTTTATTTTGGTTCCGTAGTCGGACCTTGATTGTATTCTAGATGATGTAATGCTATATTTATGTATTTTGTGCAGTGGCGTTTGTAAGCCAACTCTGTATCCCTTTCTTATTCAGTACATGGGATGTGTAAAGATTGCCCCTCTTGCGACATGCCTACTATGAGGTTATGCCTCTAAGTCGTGCTCCGACACGTGGGAGATATAGCCGCATCGTGCGTGTTACAAGTTGGTAATCAGAGCCTTCCCCGACTTAGGAGCCCCCTGCTTGATCGAATCAATGGTGTTGTTGAGTCTAGAAAAATATTTTGAGTCTTATAGGATTATATATATCGGAGAGTAGGATTCTTTTTACTCCTCAGTCCCTTCGTCGCTCTGGTGATGCTTCCTAACGTAGAGTTTTGACTCTTCTCTTCTCAAATTTCACAAAATTTTTTAGGATCACGCGGGTATCTTGGAATCGTTCCAATGGTTTTATGACGAGAACATTGTTCTTGGTGCCTCCTGACATTTAGTGGTTGTGGCAGTGTCCCGGGGAGTTGAGCTCCGAGGTGTTGTCGTCACAATTTTATCGTTGCAGTTCTGGAATACCTGAGCTCGCCGACATCGAAAATCTCTTTTATGCAGTTTTTGGTGAGATAACCTCGACGCCACCAAGTACTGGGCGGGAGTTCGGGAGTATTGCCATAAATCGTATAACGGATGCTTTCTGAAGGTTGAGGTAAATGATTTCCGAAGGTTTCTTGGTTATGTGCTGAAGGATGGATACAGCTGGATGTAGGATTTGTTAGTTTTCGGTGAGATATTATGCTTCCCCTATATCCCCAAGACCTGATTGCATAACCAGAAAGTTTAGGGAGTTTATAATTGTGAATTCAAGTATATCGTAGGATATCCTTCCAACAGGCATTTGATACGACGTGGGGACTATCTTATGTTTGTTTCCGACTTATTTTCCAAGCCAATCCTTTGTTTTTGTTTTGAGTTGTGGTAGTCGAGTTGCTTCGAAGTCAAATGTTGATTCCATACCTTTCCTAAGCGGTGTTCTCATATTCCTATTTGAATACTAATCCTTCTCATTTATTGAGATTGTTTTGTCAATTCTTTAAAACCGGTGTGATTCTCTTCAAGATGATCCTATCATTTTCCCATCCGCAAGATCAACTCAAAGTCTTCTCAATGTTATTTGTTTCATCCGTCCCCAAGTTGTCTTTATTTTTCCAGCCCTCCCACCCTTTTTCATCAAGGACTCAGACTTCTTAATCTAGCATCCATTTTTATTGCTGTGAAGTCTCTTCATTATTTTGCTTCAATATTCTTATCCGGTGATTCTCAGGAAGATGCTAAGGATGCCACAAGTTCGTCACTCTTAACTCATTTTCTTCTCCGGTGGATTTAATTCAAGCTTTGTCGATCAAATCCTTTGCTCGGTTCTAATGCTTTCTCATGCCGGCGCACCTCGTAATCATCCACTTCTCGCTATTCAATTGTTCCGGAGTGCTCAAGATATCTCGAAGATTCGTGTTTCCACTCTGCTTTCGTTCAAGCTATTTCGAGGATGTTATCTCATTCAAGTCATTTAATTCAACCGATGCAATCTCTCTTTTCAAGCAATCGTTTCAATGGTGTTTATTTTGAGTGGGCCCTAACCCACAAGTCTTTTCCCAGGATCCTACCTGACTGTTCTAATCTTCCTAGAGTTACTCTCAAATTATTTTCCAAGTTTGACGTAAGAATGAATTATCATGAGTCTTATGTTTTTATCCAAGATCTATCGAATTATTTTCATCGTTGGCTCAACCTCTTCGTTTTTTATTCTTCCGGAGTGTCTAAATAATTCATGGTGGTGTTTCTCGTTGTCATTCTTAGATTTTGAAGACCGAAGAAGAGTTTTTCCTCCAAATCTTATCCGTTCTCTCAAGGATCCATGGTGCTAGCTTTACGCCATCCTCTCATAATTTTTTTCAATTGCGAGAATTCTTTTCACCCATCCGGAGCAATTCAGGAGTCTTTTCAGTTTGATTCTCCAAAGACCATCATTTCGGGATTATTCATTCCAGCTTTCACCTCCCATTCTCCAAATCTTACTGGTGCACCATGCAAGTATTCTCTAGTCAGTTCATGATCTCTTCGTTCACTTGTATCTAAATTCTCTCAAGTATCTTCGTTCATTTCCAATCCTTACGGTGGTTCATTCAAGATTTCTCTTCCGTCGTTATCATATACATTTCTTCATTGTTTCAATCCTACCGGTGGTTCGTTCAAGATCTTCCTAAGTTGGCGCTATATCTATCTTAATGCTTTCTATGAGAATAAGTAGTATGCCAAATCCATTCCTTGTCATCAATCTAAATTGATGAAGGATACGCATAACATAATTCTTATTCTTGCTTCAGCCAAGTTATTGATTTCTTCTTTCCAGAGTTGTTCATCATATCACATTCTCGGTTCGACACGCTTCATCTTTTCTTTTTCGGAGATCCAAGTTTTCCGCATTATCTCGTCACAAAGCCCCATCATCGCAAGTCTTCACCTTGTGTTTTCAACTTCTCTTTCATTTCGATTGATCATTCTTCTGTTACTGGAGTTCTTCATGGAGGCTCTACATGATGGTTCATCAAGGATTTAATTCCTTCTCGAAGTGTTCATTGAGATTCTTTTCAGAGGAGCTTAAGTATTCTTCATCTTGCATTCCGAAGTGCAATTCATTCTACCTTATCTTTTGAGGTGGTGTTATGTCATTTTTGACAATTACTTTGTGTTTCATGGTTCACAAGTTGTCCGAAATGACATATTTTAAACCCATCATTTTCAATTCGTCCTTGAGATCCTTTGCAACCCATAAGGATTGTTGCTATTTATGGTGCTTATAAATGACCCAAGTTCTTCATTTATCCTCCCGGTGAAATAAGTTTCTCGTCTCCTTGTTTATATCAATCCAATCTATTGTTTTTCGTTAGTGGGAGAAATTCACCTCAAGATTTTGACGTGTTTCCATAAGCCCACAACAAGCTTACTCTTTTTGTTGTTGGTTTTCCAACAACTCCGTTCGACCTTTCTCCTAAAGACGCTTTTCAAGCTCATTTGAGGTAGAAGATGTTGTTTACTCCTCCGTTCTTTTGATTCCATTCTTACTTTTGTTGTGGAGGCATTGTGATGTTGCTCTCTTCGACCCATCATCTTGGTTTGTCAAGATCATGTTCGATTCCTCTCATTTACAATCGGAGTGCTGTCCAAATCATATCATTGTTATTACTTCTCTACCTTGTTGTGACACCCCAAAATTTTGGCCTTGTTTTAATGGAATAAAACTTTGCTAGGATTTAAAACTTTGAATTTTGAGCTCCATTTTGATTTTGTTTAAATCATTTCCTTCCCTGTTATGATGAGTTTTTCCCAGAGAGAAAACTTTTCAAAAATGTTGTTGGAATTATTTAACCTCTCAAGAAAAACTTTCCTTTTATCAGTGTAACTAATTAAATAATTAGGTTGCTTGATCTTTATTTTCTTGAAAAGGGTTTTCTAGGTTAAATGGCCATATTTGAACTACAACCATTTGATAAATTCACTTAAAATTCCCACAAAAATTTGGAGATGTCATGTGATGTTTTTAAATCACTTTTATGCTAAAATATATTTCATTCATGAAATATTTTGAGCCCTACACTCAATTTTTCATCTCTGGTCCAGAGTGCTTTTTGCACTACAACCTATTTAAATATTTCTTTAAAACTTCTACAAAAATTAGGGGAGGTCAGTAGGAGCCTATTGTTTCACTTTGTGCAAAAACCTATTTATGTTCTTTGAAAAATTTGAGTGAATCAACCTCATCTTCATTCTGGACCAACTTGATGGTTTGTACAGCAACCATGATTTTACTTGCTATTTAACCCTTGATCTTTTCTCCTACTTGTAGTCCCCCATGTTAAACCCTTAAGTCCAGGAGCATGCACCTTTTGGATCATTTTTGGTTCATGAAATAATGTCATATATTTCCTGTCCAGATTTGAAATTCTGCTAAAGTTACACTAACAAGTTTCTGCTTTTGACCAAATAACCTCACCACCCTCTCTTTCATCCACAGAGACTTCCATCTGGAGTTTTTGACCATTCCAAGACCTGCCTGAGTGCCCTTAGCATTTTGTCAAACACCTGGTGTGCATGGCCAGTTTTGACATGATTTTGTCTTTGCATTGTGACCTTGCACCTCGGATCATACTAGCATGTCCACTAGGATTCCAGTTGCTCCTAACCTGGGTCTGTTAATTGCCAGCCTCGACCGCGACCTCTAGCGTGCTCTGGCATAGTGTCGAACACGTCCCGTGCACGCCCGGAGCGCGAGCAGAGCGCGCGTATTGCACGACCCGCGCCCGAGCTGACACGCTGGCCCCACGGCTTTGGCCCGCTCTGCAGAACCTCGCCACATACTCCCCTTCTCACCACTACGCGCCAAGCCGCTCCTCGCCACGCCCGGCAAGCCAAGAGCTAGCCGCCGCCGCCGCCCGACAGCCCTGCGCCTTGCAGCGCCGCCCAAGCCACCCCGCCTTGCCACCTGCCCCTGTGAGCAGTGCGTGCTCATCCGCAGCTTCGTCCCCTAGCGCTCGTCGCCGCCACGTCGCCCTAGCCACAGAGAGGCGGTTCGCCGGATAGCTTATCCACGGCCGCCGCGGAACCGACCTCGTCGCGCTATAAATGGACACCCCGAGCCCCTCTGAGCACGCACGCGACCTCAGACCACCCCTATGGCACTCCCCTAGCTCGCATTCGACCCGGGGAGGCCTCCTTCCTCATCTCCGGCAACTCCTGCCGCCGCCACCGCCCCAGCCAATCCGGCACCTCTAGTATTTCCCCCTCTCCGTTCTCTTCACCAAGAGCTTCCACATCCTCCCGTGAGCCTTTTCCCCTACTTGATTTTGATCGGGAGCCAACGCCGCCACAAAGTCACTTCGCCACCGAAGCCTTCTTCCGCCGCGGAGCTCGCCGCCGGCCGCTCACTCCGTCCCCACCAACCCAACGACTACCGGGAGGACCGCCCCAACCTTACGGATCCATCCCCACCCTCGGGGGCCCGCGAGGAGCAGCCAAACGCCGGCGACGATCGCCGGAGCCCCGCTCCGCTCGGGCAAAGGTGGGAGACGACGCGCGGCGACTGGTCAAACCTGACCAGTGGGCCAGGCAAGCCCACTGTCAGTGACACCCCGCGCCGCTCGCGTGGTTAAGTGGAGGCGTAAAGCCCCAAGTACGCCTCCTCTGCACCGAAAGCGTATTTCTATCTGAACCGTTTTCTTTTCTGTTTTATTTTAAATAACAGATTTGACCAAATCTTTGACTGGCTATAACTTTTTAAATATTACTCCAAATGAGTTGATTCTTTTTCCTACCCTCCTTAAATTTGGTCTAGTTTATTTTAAGATTTATTTGAAAATTTTTCAAACAACTTTTTGGTTCTGTTTTTGAAATGTGTATTAATTCAAATATATTTTTAAATAGGATTTTGGGGAGAGAGAAGAAGCTTTCAAAAGTTTTGGAGAGCACCTCACCCCTCCACAACATTGAAGGCAAGCATTCTGAACCCCGCCATAATATTTTTGGTGTGATCATTGATACATTTATAACACCACCGCATTTCGAAGGACTTGTTATTTCATGTGATATGATCATATGCATGGGTGCATGTTGTTGATTTCCATGCTGTTGGAAATGGATTCACTTGTGATGATAATCATCCTCATGTGCCTTGCATGCATACCGGCAGGAACCCGGGAAAAACCTCGGCCTTGGGTAGGCATGAGTTTGTCGCCGGTCTCCGTCGGGACGGTTATGTCTGGTATGGCATGGTAAGGTGATATGAGCGGTGACTCTGTTGGATGAAATATATTCGTCATGCTAATCATGCAGGGAATACTTGAACCTCCTGAGTCGACCGTAGATCAAGTCTTGTTCCAGTAACCCCCATACTTGTTTCGTACTACCACTCGTCTCTATAGCAAGTAGAGTACGGTTCAGTAAGTTGTCAACCTCTTTCCAGCACACACCGTACAGAGAGGCCATGGTGGAAGATACCGGTTGTAGCTGGTAGGCAGGCCACCTGGTCCGGGGGCGTGGGTGTTTCCGGTTGGGACCGAGAGGGGAGGCCACCCCTTAGAGCGCGCGATATAAATTTGATCCCATGCTACGCGAGGTTGTAGCCTCCCCACTTAGAGTTTGCTTAACAGGTGTCGTGGGTGATTCCAGACACGTGTGAGATAAGCTGGTGTGTGCAAGTTAGGTGTGTTTTCAACAAAAAGACCGTAGACGGAATTAGTCCGATGGACTAAAGAGATCCGTTACTCGTGGGTAAAGAGTACACCCTCTGCAGAGAATAAACCTAATCGAATAGCCGTGTCCATGGTTAAGGATTACAGTCTGGGATGGGTCAGGTGTCGGTCTTAGTGTCGGTCTTCGGAGGTGAAACTGTTAACCAGAAAATGGAATTACTACTCGTGACTTGTGATATCTATGATGATTATTATTATTGTTGACTAACCCATGATATTATTGTTATTATCGGGTATCTCTGGGATGGTTCTACCTCCAGGGATATTCATTATGATTGTTTCTTTTAAAGCCCTTTATGTGGCGTCGCTCAGACGCCCGACTGTGGCATTTCTTTTAAAGCCCTTTATGTGGTGTCGCTCAGACGCCCGACTGTGGCATTTCTTTTAAAGCCCTTTATGTGGCGTCGCTCAGACGCCCGACTGTGGCATTTCTTTTAAAGCCCTTTATGTGGCGTCGCTCAGACGCCCGACTGTGGCATTTCTTTTAAAGCCCTTTATGTGGCGTCGCTCAGACGCCCGACTGTGGCATTTCTTTTAAAGCCCTTTATGTGGTGTCGCTCAGACGCCCGACTGTGGCATTGCTTGTTATTTATTTCATAAATTTTACTACTACTATGTATTGCATTTTCTTTTTATAAATAACCGCCTGCACGCATCAGTATTTTATTTACTATTTTTGACTGACGTCATGAGCATAAAATATTTTCAGCACATCATTGTTATATTATACCTGTATTCATAATGTTTGCGAGTACATTCAAAGTACTCACTGGCTTGTCCCTGGCTATTGTCTTGGCCAGATTATCTTGCACGGAGATGAGCGACGCGATGCCAGCCACGGAACCCACTCAATGGAGATAGCAGCCTCGCGAAGATAGGAATTAACCTGGTCAGCTGTTCTCGTGGGAAATGGAGTCCCATAGACACTGATGTTTCACAACCCGCTTCCGCCATCAACCACTAGAAACCATTTGTTGTACTCACAGGCCAGAATGGTCTTGTACTACATATTTATTTTTGTATTTTGCTTGGAATTTCTGTATCAAGTTGGAGCCTCATCAGCTAACAGTAATCTTGGGGCTGATGAGCACGACGGTCTTTTCTGGAAATTTATTACCCGGAAAACCCGGTCGTGGCAGACTTGGTATCAGAGCCAGGCTGACCATTGGCTAATCCTATCTTAGCCAGGTCAATAAACTAGGCAAACCAACCCACCAGACCTTAACCAAACCCCAGCCAAGCTTCTCGTGCAAGATAGCCACACAGTGACCCAACACTTTTGGCAGTCGGTGCCCAACCTATCAACCTAACCTGTCACTCATGCGCCAGTGACCGGCCCCTAAATAGTCCTTTCTCGCAAGCGTTCGAAGGAAGATTCCGTCCCCTTTTCCCTATAAAAAGGGGCGCGCTAACACCAAACCAGCACACACAGCCGCTACCCCAAACCGAGCCACTATGCCTGGACCTATAGTGCACAACGAAACCACAGCAACCAACCTTGGAGGTTTTGTGACCATCCTCGCAAACCTCACCCGTCGTGCCTACGCGTTAGAGGAGCCACCAGAATATGTTGTGTATCAAGGACCCATGAGCGGTGAAGACCGCCAATTCTGGGCCACTGTGCACATTTACGGTAGGAGTCTAGCACCCGAGCGCCCCTACCGGTTCACCGGAAGAACAACATCCTTTGAGCCACAAGCCATCCAGCTAGCCGCTCGAGAGGCTATAGTTTCATCTCAGGCACTTGTCGCCCAGAGTTAACTGTCGCTCGTTCCACTACTATACCAGACGTGAAGGGTATGGTAGACCACCCCAAGTTGCCAATGGAGATCACGAGACGGACCCTGCATTATTGCACCTAGTGCGCTATGTAAGTGCACTAGAGGCACTGTTCGACCAGATCACTGTTGATCTGATCGCAGCTCGTGGAGAGCTGGTTCGTCGAGCCCCGGCGAGAGAAGAAAACGGGCCCAACACCGACAACCCAGTCGTGCTGTTTGGACAACCGATCGAGACCCCGAGATCTACCCCAACCATCGGCCAAGGTGCTGCGATAACCCCAGAAGTGCTTCGTCGCATATTGGGAGCACACTCCAACGGGGTTGTGGCCAACAATCCCCGCGATGGTCATCATCACTACCCTGATCCTGCAGTTCCTCCGCCATCTCTGACTAATCCCGGCAGAGAGATATGTGGAGAAGCCTCGACATCCACCAGGCACGCCCGTTTAGACATAAACGAGGTAGACTAAGCCGTATGAGTAGCACCAAGTTTCAATGTATCCTCGCTTTGTAATCACGCGACCGTGTATATTAACGCAGCATGTCGTTGTGCCTCTGTCTTAATAGTAGCCTTGCATAATTGGTCAGCGCATAGCTGCATATTTTTCCGGGCACAACTACCCAAAACCAACCCGACGGCAACCATAGTAACACGTCTCTTTATGAGATATGTGTATCTCTGACACTGACCCGACCTTTGGAGCTAAGCTGGCAAATTTATTACCATTCACCACGGTGAAACGACCCGGCTCCATTGCTATATAAAGGCCACCTTGTGACCTTACCCAGCAACCCTCACTTTGTGCACAACACTCACGCTCTTTCCTGTCATGCCAAACCTCAGCATTCATCTGAGAACCCCAGATGCAACTCTAGGTAGCTTTGTCAAAATATTGTGGGATTTTACCCGCAGTACCATGGGTTCTACCCAGCCACCTCAGTACGAGCTGTTCAAATCAAGGATCACCCCATCCACCTTGGAATATTGGGCAGCAGTACACATTCCTCCTGTAGACCCCAACCAAGATCCAACGGAAGTTTCCTTCGTGGGGAAATCTATGCCAACCCCACACTTGGCCATAGAGGCTGCTGCGAAAGAAGCGATTGCTCGTCTTCGATCCGCAGTACCCTATGCCCGCGAACGAGGATATCATTACTTTCCGAGTCGTGCAGCACCCAGAGAAGTAATGTCTTTTCCCGGTGGACGTATTGAGAGAGACCCAGTTCTGGCCAACCTTATCCAGTACATAATTGCTCAAGAGCATTTAAACCAGCGAGTGATGGATTATCTCCAGAGCCTCGCAGATTTAAATCCTCAGATTGCCATCGGCAGACCACTGAGACCCGACACGGAGAGACGCATACATCGACTGGTCAATCCACTGCCTCCAATTGAAGAAGAATGTATCCCTTTACCAGAGACATTTTATCAGGACCCCGCCCAGTTACCATTTTCATTTTAGACGTCACTACTGTATTTGTTCTTTGCAGCATTTATTTATGTGTGTGACTTATGCGTAATACCCTGAGTTTGTACGACGAGTCAATTATTTGGCTTCTGCTAATGTGTGTAGTTTTTCTTGTGGTTTATGCTCCTTTAAATTAACTGTTTTTCCCTCGCAAAACCCTGGAGTGAGATTTTCTTTTCCCTGAGTTGCTACATCTACACTTTCTCACGACGTGGATTATTTAATTTCACTCAGCACCACGAGCAGACTCACAACCATAATCATTCGGACACATACACTGTTTGCAAAACTTTGCAATGGTGTTACATCCAGCTAATCACCCCCTAACAACAGTTAGCACCCGGCACACCCCATCTACTCCTCATGATCACCACCACCGCGGAGAACCAACACCCGAGCCGCAGCATCGCGATACTCGTCGAAGATTATCGCGCACAGGAGCACAGAGAGCCCCAGCAGCGTCGCCAGCCCTCCGCATATCAGGATCACAAACCAGTCCGGCATCGCCTCCGCCATTAGAGCCTCGACCGAGCTTCTGTAAGCAGTAATGGAGAAAGAAGGAGGAGGAGAAGTGAGGCCAGGTGTGAGGAAGAAGAGAGAGGCACCCCGGCCATTTTTATAGCTCGAGCTCGGTGTACGGTGGGCGAAGTCCACCAACGCTGCTCGTCGCCGATCGCCGGTGTTCGGAGTCGAATCCGCGAGCAGTGCCGACAGCGCGCTAGCCCGCGAGGTGAGTGCACGCTGCACCGGCAGCTAGCACGCCGCGCACTACCACGGTACGGCCTAGATTCCCTACACACAAGGCGTCGCCGGTGGAGAAAGCGCACGGGAGAGAGGAGGAAGAAAGGGTCAGAGGGAGAAGAAGAGGAGACTGACAGTGGACCCCGGGTCCACCTGTCGGCCAGAGAGAGCACTGTGCTCTCGGGTACAACCAGCGTATATCTAAATTTAGGAGTTATCCTAAATTTATATCCAGCTTAGAAATCACCCGTTTTTGTCCCGAACCGTAGACTTTTCCGCGCAGCCCCAGTTTTTCACACTGTGGTTTTTCACCACTTATTGCCCTCTCACTGTAGCCACATCGTCATTGCGTAATTATTTTCTTAACACCGCTTTTAGCAAATCTCGAGGACGAGATTTTTTTAAGGGGGTTAGTATTGTGACACCCCAAAATTTTGGCCTTGTTTTAATGGAATAAAATTTTGCCAGGATTTAAAACTTTGAATTTTTGAGCTCCATTTTGATTTTGTTTAAATCATTTCCTTCCCTGTTATGATGAGTTTTTCCCAGAGAGAAAACTTTTCAAAAATGTTGTTGGACTTGTTTAACCTCTCAAGAAAAACTTTCCTTTTATCAGTGTAACTAATTAAATAATTAGGTTGCTTGATCTTTATTTTCTTGAAAAGGGTTTTCTAGGTTAAATGGCCATATTTGAACTACAACCATTTGATAAATTCACTTAAAATTCCCACAAAATTTTGGAGATGTCATGTGATGTTTTTAAATCACTTTTATGCTAAAATATATTTCATTCATGAAATATTTTGAGCCCTACACTCAATTTTTCATCTCTGGTCCAGAGTGCTTTTTGCACTACAACCTATTTAAATATTTCTTTAAAACTTCTACAAAAATTAGGGGAGGTCAGTAGGAGCCTATTGTTTCACTTTGTGCAAAAACCTATTTTTGTTCTTTGAAAAATTTGAGTGAATCAACCTCATCTTCATTCTGGACCAACTTGATGGTTTGTACAGCAACCATGATTTTACTTGCTCTTTAACCCTTGATCTTTTCTCCTACTTGTAGTCCCCCATGATAAACCCTTAAGTCCAGGAGCATGCACCTTTTGGATCATTTTTGGTTCATGAAATAATGTCATATATTTCCTGTCCAGATTTGAAATTCTGCTAAAGTTACACTAACAAGTTTCTGCTTTTGACCAAATAACCTCACCACTCTCTCTTTCATCCACAGAGACTTCCATCTGGAGTTTTTGACCATTCCAAGACCTGCCTGAGTGCCCTTAGCATTTTGTCAAACACCTGGTGTGCATGGCCAGTTTTGACATGATTTTGTCTTTGCATTGTGACCTTGCACCTCGGATCATACTAGCATGTCCAGTAGGATTCCAGTTGCTCCTAACCTGGGTCTGTTAATTGCCAGCCTCGACCGCGACCTCTAGCATGCTCTAGCATAGTGTCGAACACGTCCCATGCACGCCCGGAGCGCGAGCAGAGCGCGCGTATTGCACGACCCATGCCCGAGCTGACACGCTGGCCCCACGGCTTTGGCCCGCTCTGCAGAACCTCGCCACATACTCCCCTTCTCACCACTACGCGCCAAGCCGCTCCTCGCCACGCCCGGCAAGCCAAGAGCTAGCCGCCGCCGCCCCCCGACAGCCCTGCGCCTTGCAGCGCCGCCCAAGCCACCCCGGCTCGCCACCTGCCCCTGTGAGCAGTGCGTGCTCATCCGCAGCTTCGTCCCCTAGCGCTCGTCGCCGCCACGTCGCCCTAGCCACAGAGAGGCGGTTCGCTGGAGAGCTTATCCACGGCCGCCGCAGAACTGACCTCGTCGCGGTATAAATGGACACCCCGAGCCCCTCTGAGCACGCACGCGACCTCAGACCACCCCTATGGCACTCCCCTAGCTCGCATTCGACCCGGGGAGGCCTCCTTTGTCATCT
>NC_057803.1:336971478-336973706 GCF_018294505.1 Triticum aestivum
CCCTAGCGCTCGTCGCCGCCACGTCGCCCTAGCCACAGAGAGGCGGTTCGCCGGAGAGCTTATCCACGGCCGCCGCAGAACTGACCTCGTCGCGGTATAAATGGACACCCCGAGCCCCTCTGAGCACGCACGCGACCTCAGACCACCCCTATGGCACTCCCCTAGCTCGCATTCGACCCGGGGAGGCCTCCTTTGTCATCTCCGGCAACTCCTGCCGCCGCCACCGCCCCGGCCAATCCGGCACCTCTAGTATTTCCCCCTCTCCGTTCTCTTCACCAAGAGCTTCCACATCCTCCCGTGAGCCTTTTCCCCTACTTGATTTTGATCGGGAGCCAACGCCGCCACAAAGTCACTTCGCCACCGAAGCCTTCTTCCGCCGCGGAGCTCGCCGCCGGCCGCTCACTCCGTCCCCGCCAACCCAACGACTACCGGGAGGACCGCCCCAACCTTACGGATCCATCCCCACCCTCGGGGGCCCGCGAGGAGCAGCCAAACACCGGCGACGATCGCCGGAGCCCCGCTCCGCTCGGGCAAAGGAGGGAGACGACACGCGGCGACTGGTCAAACCTGACCAGTGGGCCAGGCAGGCCCACTGTCAGTGACACCCCGCGCCGCCCGCGTGGTTAAGTGGAGGCGTAAAGCCCCAAGTACGCCTCCTCTGCACCGAAAGCGTATTTCTATCTGAACCGTTTTCTTTTCTGTTTTATTTTAAATAACAAATTTGACCAAATCTTTGACTGGCTATAACTTTTTAAATATAACTCCAAATGAGTTGATTCTTTTTCCTACCTTCCTTAAATTTGGTCTAGTTTATTTTAAGATTTATTTGAAAAAATTTCAAACAACTTTTTGGTTCTGTTTTTGAAATGTGTGTTAATTCAAATATATTTTTAAATAGGATTTTGGGGAGAGAGAAGAAGCTTTCAAAAGTTTTGGAGAGCACCTCACCCCTCCACAACATTGAAGGCAAGCATTCTGAACCCCGCCATAATATTTTTGGTGTGATCGTTGATACATTTATAACACCACCGCATTTCGAAGGACTTGTTATTTCATGTGATATGATCATATGCATGGGTGCATGTTGTTGATTTCCATGCTGTTGGAAATGGATTCACTTGTGATGATAATCATCCTCATGTGCCTTGCATGCATACCGGCAGGTACCCGGGAAAAACCTCGGCCTTGGGTAGGCATGAGTTTGTCGCCGGTCTCCGTCGGGACGGTTATGTCTGGTATGGCATGGTAAGGTGATATGAGCGGTGACTCTGTTGGATGAAATATATTCGTCATGCTAATCATGCAGGGAATACTTGAACCTCCTGAGTCGACCGTAGATCAAGTCTTGTTCCAGTAACCCCCATACTTGTTTAGTACTACCACTCGTCTCTACAGCAAGTAGAGTACGGTTCAGTAAGTTGTCAACCTCTTTCCAGCACACACCGTACAGAGAGGCCATGGTGGAAGATACCAGTTGTAGCTGGTAGGCAGGCCACCTGGTCCGGGGGCGTGGGTGTTTCCGGTTGGGACCGAGAGGGGAGGCCACCCCTTAGAGCGCGCGATATAAATTTGATCCCATGCTACGCGAGGTTGTAGCCTCCCCACTTAGAGTTTGCTTAACAGGTGTCGTGGGTGATTCCAGACACGTGTGAGATAAGCTGGTGTGTGCAAGTTAGGTGTGTTTTCAACAAAAAGACCGTAGACGGAATTAGTCCCGATGGACTAAAGAGATCCGTTACTCGTGGGTAAAGAGTACACCCTCTGTAGAGAATAAACCTATTCGAATAGCAGTGTCCATGGTTAAGGATTACAGTCTGGGATGGGTTAGGTGTCGGTCTTAGTGTCGGTCTTCGGAGGTGAAACTGTTAACCAGAAAATGGAATTACTACTCGTGACTTGTGATATCTATGATGATTATTATTATTGTTGACTAACCCATGATATTATTGTTATTATCGGGTATCTCTGGGATGGTTCTACCTCCAGGGATATTCATTATGATTGTTTCTTTTAAAGCCCTTTATGTGGCGTCGCTCAGACGCCCGACTGTGGCATTTCTTTTAAAGCCCTTTATGTGGTGTCGCTCAGACGCCCGACTGTGGCATTTCTTTTAAAGCCCTTTATGTGGCGTCGCTCAGACGCCCGACTGTGGCATTTCTTTTAAAGCCCTTTATGTGGCGTCGCTCAGACGCCCGACTGTGGCATTTCTTTTAAAGCCCTTTATGTGG
>NC_057803.1:336973716-336975857 GCF_018294505.1 Triticum aestivum
GTGTCCTTGGTTAAGGATTACAGTCTGGGATGGGTCAAGTGTCGGTCTTAGTGTCGGTCTTCGGAGATGAAGCTGTTAACCAGAAGATGGAATTACTACTCGAGACTTGTGATATCTATGATTATTATTATTGCTGACTAACCCGTGATATTATTGTTGTTATTACCAAGTATCTCTGGGATGGTTCTACCTCCGGGATATTCACTATGATTGTTCCTTTTAAAGCCCTTTATGTGGTGTCGCTTAGACGCCCGACTGTGGCATTTCTTTTAAAGCCCTTTATGTGGCGTCGCTCAGACGCCCGACTGTGGCATTTCTTTTAAAGCCCTTTATGTGGCGTCGCTCAGACGCCCGACTGTGGCATTTCTTTTAAAGCCCTTTATGTGGGGTCGCTCAGACGCCCGACTGTGGCATTTCTTTTAAAGCCCTTTATGTGGCGTCGCTCAGACGCCCGACTGTGGCATTTATTTTAAAGCCCTTTATGTGGTGTCGCTCAGACGCCCGACTGTGGCATTGCTTGTTATTTATTTCATAAATTTTACTACTACTATGTATTGCATTTTCTTTTTATAAATAACCGCCTGCACGCATCAGTATTTTATTTACTATTTTTGACTGACGTCATGAGCATAAAATATTTTCAGTACATCATTGTTATATTATACCTGTATTCATAATGTTTGCGAGTACATTCAAAGTACTCACTGGCTTGTCCCTGGCTATTGTCTTGGCCAGATTATCTTGCACGGAGATGAGCGACGCGATGCCAGCCCCGGAACCCACTCAATGGAGATAGCAGCCTCGCGAAGATAGGAATTAACCTGGTCATCTGTTCCCGTGGGAAATGGAGTCCCATAGACACTGATGTTTCACAACCCGCTTCCGCCATCAACCACTAGAAACCATTTGTTGTACTCACAGGCCAGAATGGTCTTGTACTACATATTTATTTTTGTATTTTGCTTGGAATTTCTGTATCAAGTTGGAGCCTCATCAGCTAACAGTAATCCTGGGGCTGATGAGCACGACGGTCTTTTCTGGAAATTTATTACCCGGAAAACCCGGTCGTGGCACTTGTTTTAACTGGACTATTGCGTCTGTCATTCTTCTTCTAATCGGAGTCTCATCCAACTGCTTTCATTTTGCCAAGTTCATATTCTATGCCTTCCATTTCTAAATGGAGTGTTGTCGTAATTGATCCTTATCGTTCCTTGTAAATTTCGTTTCTACCGGAGTGCTTGCATGTACTTCTTGCCAATTACAACCCTTTACTCATGTCTTTCAACCCACAAGGTTCTAGTAATGTTCCTTGTTCCTTTTTTCTAACAGAGTGTTTTCAACTTTGTTCATCTTTGCTGTATTCTTTCTTTCAAATGGTTTAACCTCTCAAGGCTCATGGTTTCACTCGTTTGTCAAATAAGCAACTTAGTTTTACCTCTTCTCTTTGTCTTCCGTTTCCCTCTGGTGCCATCCTAGATCTCGGGACGAGATCCTCTTGTAGTGGTGGAGTGTTGTGACGCCCCGAGACCGTTGCACCATGTGTCTCCCAGTTATTCGCTGTTGTTGCCTTGTCATTTCTTTGTGTGTCATGCATTTCATATCATCTCATCATGTGCATCTCATTTGCATACGTGTTCGTCTCTTGCATCCGAGCATTTTCCCCGTTGTCCGTTTCTCAATCTGACACTCCTATGTCCTCCGGCGCCCCCTTTTACCTCTTTTCGTGTGCGGGTGTTAAACATTCTCGGAATGGACCAAGATTTGCCAAGAAGCCTTGGTACACCAACGGTAGACCGCCTGTCAAGTTTCATGCCATTTGGAGTTCGTGTGATACTCCAACGGTTAACCGAGGAACCGTAAAGGCCTCGTGTGTGTTGCAGCCCAACACCCCTCCAAAGTGGCCCAATAACTCATCCAAACCCCTTCCATCCTCTCGGCTGTTCGATCACGATCGTGTGGCCGAAAACCGCATCTCATTTGGACTCTCCTAGCTCCCTCTACATATAGATATGTGTCTCCCTCCAATTTTTCCGCAGATAAAACCCTAGCCCCGCTCCTCACGCGCCGCCGGAAAAAAATCCCCGCCGACGGACATGTCCGCCGGCCACCTCACTCCGACCAATGAGGGGACGCCACGTCAT
>NC_057803.1:336975902-336978332 GCF_018294505.1 Triticum aestivum
CCTCGCCCGCGCGTGCGTTGTGCTCTGGCCGCGACGCCCGCTCTTCGCCGGGACCTCACGCCGCCGCCTCCTCGCAGGCGCAGCCGCCCGCCGCCGCTCGGTTTCCCCGCCGCCGCGCGCCATCGCTGCACACCACCACCGCCGTGTCCTGCCACCTCTTCGCCCGCGCGTCGCCACCCTCCTCCATCGCTCGCCGGAGCTTCGTCACCGGCGTCGCCGTGTCGCCGGAGACAGATCCGGTCCGGGTGGATGAGATCCACCAGGACGTGAACCAAACAGCGCGCCTCGTCCTGGATCTCCTCGTCCCGCTCGCCCTCGTCCCGAGTTGACTTTTCGGGAGGTTGATTTTCTTAAAGTCCCAGATCTATGTAATTTTCATGCATACTTCATCATGTCATAACTTCATGACCGTTATTCCGTTTTGTGCGCATGAGATATCAAAATGTTCATCATGATGTGGTCTTCATTTTGTTCCATTGTGCCATGCTTGTTTGAGTCCATCTTGATGCCGAAATTGGTGATGCAAGAGTGCTATAAAATGATTGTTCCTGATTCTTATCAGTTTTTGAGCATGTGTCATTTTTGCCATGATTATTATGTGCTGCATATGGTCATGAGCTCTACATGTGTTTTGGGCTATGCCATGCCATCTTTACAGGGGTGTATGCCATGTATTTTTGTGATCAATGTGGTGACTAGCACAAGAATGCAAAGTAGCTCTCGTGATATTGTTGATTTCAGGGACTTAGAATTTCACTATGTCATTTCCCTGCTGTTATTTTAATGCCATGTATTCATGTTGCTACAGAGTGATCCATGCTTCTTTTGAGTATGTTCAGTAAGGATTATTTGGACATATGGTTGTGATCTATCCATCCATGTCCCTATTTGCATTTATGGATTGCCCTAGCATGTCTCAATCTTTCTCTACTTTTTCTACAAAATGTTCCTGGAAGATTCTTTACATGTTAATCAATTTTGCCAAGGTTGTTGTAGTTGATCCATGCATGCTATGAGATTGTTCTTGCCATGGTTAGCTTCTTGATCATGTCTTCTTGCTGGTAGTATTCATAGTTTGTCAACCATGCCTTGTGTTGAGTGCATCGAGCTCGCAAACATGCCTTCATAATTCTGATTATGCCATGTCCAGTTTTCTGCTAAGTCTGAATCTGTTAACGAAACTTGCTATGTTTACCTAGGTGCCATCATATCTTCTGATCCTTTTTGGCTTATGGTCAGTAAGGGAATTTTGTTATATGCTTTGAGTAAATTCATGCCATGCCTTGTATTTCTATGTTATGTTCCTGTAGCATGTTGTTAGCTTGCTCTAAACATTGCTTCCTGATGTTAATTCCTGACATGTTAGTATTTTCACTAAGTCTGTGAAGCTGATATGTTTTTCCCTTTTGCCATGCTTGTTTGAACCTGCTCTTGTGTGATTTAGCCATAGCTCAGTGTTCATCTTTTGTCAAGCATCTTGAGTAGATCACTTCCATGTGCTATGGTGTTATGTTAGAGTGCATTAGCTTAGTTGTTTGTTGCATTTTAGATGGCATCGTGCTGTTGATCGCAGAATTGTGCCATTCTTGTTTTGCTTGCCATTTGCAAACAGTGCATCCGATTCCGGTGATCTTTATATCGATTTTGACCGAAATCAACTCATATTTCCAGCGGCACTCTTGGTTTTCCAAGTTGAGGTCTGATTCAATCTTTTCCTTCTGGAGCTCGCATATGCATTGCATATCACATCCCGCATATCATGCCATGTTTTGCATCATGTTGCTTGCGCATTGCACCGTGGTTGATTGTGGTTTCCTCTGCTTGTGTTCTTGCCTTGGGTAGAGCTGGGAGACAAGTTCATGTTCGAGGAACCCGTTGAGTACGCTTACGAGGATCAAGCTTTCGTCAACTCAGAGAACTTTGCAGGCAAGATGACCATACCCTCGAAATCACTTCTATCTTTGCTTGCTAGTTGCTCGCTCTTTTGCTATGCCGCGATACCTACCACTTGCTATATCATGCCTCCCATATTGCCATGTCCAGCCTCTAACCCACCTTTCCCTAGCAATCTGTTGTTTGGCTATGTTACCGCTTTGCTCAGCCCCTCTTATAGCGTTGCTAGTTGCAGGAGAAGTTGAAGTTTGTTCCTTGTTGGAACATGGTTATTGTTGGGATACCATTATTATATCTTATTTACTTTAATGCATCTATATACTTGGTAAAGGGTGGAAGGCTCCGCCTTATGCCTGGTGTTTTGTTCCACTCTTGTCGCCCTAGTTTCCATCATACCGGTGTTGTGTTCCTTGATTTTGCGTTCCCAATGCGGTTGGGTGTTATGGGAACCCCTTGACAATTTGCTTTGAAGAAAACTTCTCCAGCAAGGCCCAACCTTGGTTTTACATTTTCCTAACAACCTATTACCCTTCCCTT
>NC_057803.1:336978674-337010238 GCF_018294505.1 Triticum aestivum
CCGAACCGGGCAGCCTGTGGGGCCACCTCGGGGCAACTCGAGGGTTGGTTTTACTCGTGGCTTGACCTATCTGTTGTGCCCTGAGAACGAGATATGTGTAGCTCCTATCGGGATTTGTCGGCACATCCGGGCGGCTTTGCTGGTCTTGGTTTACCATTGTCGAAATATCTTGTAACTGGGATTCCGAGTCTGATCGGGTCTTCCTGGGAGAAGGAATATCCTTCGTTGACCATGAGTGCTTGTGATGGGCTAAGTTGGGACACCCCTGCAGGGTTTTGAACTTTCGGAAGTCGTGCCCGCGGTTATGGGCAGATGGGAATTTGTTAATGTCCGGTTGTAGAGAACTTGACACTTAACTTATTTAAAATGCAGCAACCGCGTGTGTAGCCGTGATGGTCTCTTTCTGGCGGAGTCCGGGAAGTGTACATGGTTCTTTTGTTATGCTTGAACGAAAGTAGTTTCAGGATCACTTCTTGATCACTTCTAGTTCATGACCGTGCTTTGCTTCTCTTCTCGCTCTTATTTGCGTAAGTTAGCCACCATATATGCTTAGTTCTTGTTGCAGCTCCACCTCACTACCTTTTCCCTACCCATAAGCTTAAATGGTCTTAAACGCGAGGGTGTGAGATTGCTGAGTCCCCGTGACTCACAGATTACTTCCAAAACCAGTTTCAGGTGCCGATGATACCAGTGCAGGTGACGCAACCCAGCATAGATTGGAGCACAATGAAGATCATGTTCATTGTGTTCTTTCTTTTTCCAGTTGTTCAGTAGTGGAGCCCAGTCGGTGCAATCGGGAATCTTTTGCATTTGGGGTTGTCTTTATTTTGGTTCCGTAGTCGGACCTTGATTGTATTCTGGATGATGTAATGCTATATTTCTGTATTGTGTGAAGTGGCGCTTGTAAGCCAACTCTTTATCCCTTTCTTATTCATTACATTGGATGTGTAAAGGTTGCCCCCTCTTGCGACATGCCTACTATGTGGTTATGCCTCTAAGTCATGCTCCGACACGTGGGAGATATAGCCGCATCGTGGGTGTTACAAGTTGGTAATCAGAGCTTTCCCCGACTTAGGAGCCCCCTGCATGATCGAATCACTGGCATTGTTGAGTCTAGAAAAATGTTTTGAGTCTTATAGGATTATATATATCGGAGAGTAGGATTCTTTTTACTCCTCAGTCCCTTCGTCGCTCTGGTGATGCTTCCGGACGTAGAGTTTTGACTCTTCTCTTCTCAAATTTCACAAATTTTTTTAGGATCACGCAGGTATCTTGGAATCGTTCTGATGGTTTTGTGACGAGAACATTGTTCTTGGTGCCTCCTGACATTTAGGGGTTATGGCAGTGTCCCGGGGAGTTGAGCTCCGAGGTGTTGTCGTCACAATTTTATCGTTGCAGTTCTAGAACACCTGAACTTGCCGACATCGAAAATCTCTTTTATGGAGTTTTTGGTGAGATAACCTTGACGCCACCCAGTACTGGGGCGGGAGTTCGGGAGTATTGCCATACCTCGTATAACGGATGCTTTTCGAAGGTTGAGGTAAATGATTTTCGAAGGTTTCTTGGTTATGTGTTGAAGGATGGATACAACTAGATGTAGGATTTGTTAGTTTTGGGTGAGATATTATGCTTCCCCTGTATCCCCAACACCTGATTGCATAACCAAAAAGTTTTGGGAGTTTATAAGTGGGAATTCAAGTATATTGTAGGATATCCTTTGTTATCATATCAATTTATTTGTTGTTTCAATCGTATCGGTGGTTCGTTGAAGATCTTCTTAAGTTGGCACTATATCTATGAGAATAAGTAGTATGCCAAATCCATTCCTTGTCATCAATCTAAATTGATGAAGGATATGCATTACATAATTCTTATTCTTGCTTTAGCCAAGTTATTGATTTCTTCTTTCCAGAGTTGTTCATCATATCACATTCTCGGTTCGAGACGCTTCATCTTTTCTTTTTTGGAGATCCAAGTTTTCCGCATTATCTCGTCACAAAGCCCGATCATCGCAAGTCTTCACCTTCTCTTTCATTTCGATTGATCATTCTTCTGTTACCGGAGTTCTTCATGGAGGCTCTACATGATGGTTCATCAAGGATTTAATTCCTTCTCAAAGTGTTCATTGAGATTCTTTTCAGAGGAGCTTAAGTATTCTTCATCTTGCATTCCAAAGTGCAATTCGTTCTACCTTATCTTTTGAGGTGGTGTTATGTCATTTTTGACAATTACTTTGTGTTTCATGGTTCACAAGTTGTCCAAAATGACATATTTTAAACCCATCGTTTTCAATTCGTTCTTGAGATCCTTTGCAACCCATCAATCTGTCACATCCCTAGTTCTGGTATGTCATAGGTTTGCTTTATGCATCATGTTAAGTTTCAAATGAAATTGAAAAGGGGATGTTTCAAACCCTAGCACCAAAGCAAATTCAAATAGGTCCAAATTAAAAATGGAATTTCAATAAAACCAAAATGTTCTTCAAAAATGTTCATGGTCTTTGGAAAATGTTGCAAGCAACAACCAGAGGTGATGCACATTTTTGCTAAACATTTTGGATTTTTGAATGAACCCATATGTATTTGAATTGGAGCTGTTTAAAATAATATAAATATTTTAAAGGCTCCAAATATGTTGGAATTTAGTGAGGGCCTCTGGTATATCATAACTAGTGGTCACAAGGAATCTCAACATTTTTACATTTGTGCTAGTATTTATTTTAAGCGAAAAACAAATGTCAGAAATAGAAAAGAAATCAAAAAAAGGAAAAAAAATAACTTACCTGAGGCCTGGCACTATGCGGCCAAGCTGGCCGGCCCAGCCAGCTGGCCCTGCCTGTCACCCTCAACCTCCCGCCAGGAGGAGGAGAGGCGCGTGGCCGACGCACGCCAGCGCACGCCCGGCCACCTACCCGACCCCCTCTCACTCTCCCTTGTCCCCGTCTCCTCCTCTGTCTCTCTCTCCCGCCACAGCCAAAGCGCTGCCGTCGCCATAGCTCACCGCCGACGCGCTCTCCGCCATCCCCGCGCCCCTCTATAGTGGCCACGCGCTCCGCCGCTATGGGCTACGCCTCCTCGTCGAGACGCACGGCGCCGGACGCCCTGGAACGCCACCATCGCCATCGTATTCAACCTCGGACACCGCCGACCGCCAACTCCGATTCGCCGTCTTTAGCGCCTCCCCGATCCCACTGGCCTGCTCAGCAACTCTGCCGTGAGCTCCTCTCCGTTTCCCCCCTGTTCCCCTCCTCGCGCTCAACCCCTAGCTTATCTCCCCGTCGCACCCGTAAGATCCTTGCCGCGGGCGATGTCGCCGACGCGGCCAGGGCTCGTTCCCGTCGCATCTGGGTGCATAGGCGAACTCCAGCAGTTCTTAGGAGCCCGTATAGCACCTCATCCGGCATCCCCGTGGCTTGCAGCCTCGCCTGCCTCATCCCCCTGCTCCGGCCGCCGCGGATGAGCTCGCCGCCGGTGAACCAGGCCACCCCACACCCAGCCGCGTGTTTCCCTGGATGCGCGCGAGTCCCAGCATCCCGTAGCTGCACTCTGCGCGCCAAATGGCCCCCTATAGGCAAAACCCGCAGCGCACCGCCGCGTTTGGAATCGCCGGTGGCTAAACGCCGGCGACCGCTGACCTATGACTGGCGTGGGTTGACCCCACTGCCCAGTTTGACCTCCCCCTCTCTCTCACTGACTTGTGGGCCCCGCCCAACTAATTACTTCAGTTAGCTCTAATTAACTAGCTAGATTAGCTACTACGGTCACTGACTAGTGGGCCCTGCCCAGTTAGTTAGGACTAACTAACTTAGTTAGTTGACTGGGTCACTGGTCAGGTTTGACATGGTCAGCCCCGTTGACTCGCTTACGTCATGCTGACATAGAGCTGACGCAATAATTGATTTATGGAATTATCTTTTTTCCTCAGGAAATTCCACAATATTGCTTAAACTTCAAAAAATCATAATAATTTAACCGTAGCTCAGAATGAAACAATTTATATATGAAAAATTATCAGAAAAATGCAAGGAATCCATTTATGCCAGTTCCATGCATGAAAAACCAACTTATACATGCTGTATAAGTGAAAACATAATACGGGCATTTTAAATGCTTCATTTTGAATTGCATTTGAGTCTTTGATTCAAATGGGATTCAACCAACTTGGTAGCATCTTGCATTAGCCCAAACACTAGAATTTGCACATGTCATGTTCATGCATCATTTTGTTGCATTTGTTTGTGTGTTGATCGCCGGCACCATTTCTTCTCGATAGGTTCCACTCCGGGAGGTGTTCCCGAGTACCTGTCAGAGGAGCCGTACCCCTTCGTCGTTCTATCATGCAAGCAAACCCCCTTGAGCATTTCGATAAATCCCACTCTCTTGCTCCTGCTCCTTATACTGCATTAGGACAACAACGACTCAACTGCTACTTTTTTGCTGCGGTAGTTGAACCCATTCCTCTGCATCACCTGTCATTGCCACAGTAAATAGTTGAAACCCACTAGCATGAGTAGGAGTTGCTTGAGCCCTGATGTGCCTACTCATCCATGCTTGTTTTCTTTATGACGGCTATGCTTAGAGTTGTGTCAGGTCTGATTCATCGGGAATGAATCAGAGTGGTGAACATGTCCTACCGATAAAGGCTAAGTGTGTGAACACGTTTTGGTAAAGGTAGCGATGAGAGGCCATGTAGGAGTACATGGTGGGTTGTCTCATTGGAACCGTCCCTAAGCACTGAGTTCTGTGTATGTTATCCAAGTCCATTTACTACCACACATTTGGTTCCGGTTATCCGGCCCCTCTCGGCTTATTAATCCAAGTGATCTCTGTCCAGGAGTTGCAACTAGTTTCTGGCGTGTGTAGGTAGTGCTACTTGTCTACCAGGTGGTGTCCGACGGGATGGGCTTGGGACAGACTAGGCACCATGGCACGGTGTACCAAGTGGCACCCGGATGGTGGGCTTGGGAACCCTACACACATCATTTGGGGCCGTACTTGAAACTTCGGCCAGAACTCCTTGCGGATGGAACTTGAATAGGCGATAAACCTAGACGAGAGACTTGTGTGGTTAGTCAGGTCGGGGCCGACACCCTCTCCCGGCTTCCGCTTGAAGGTTGCCAAGGTACATGACGTGTACAGGGCGATAAGTGGCAAGAGCGTGTGTGAAGAAGTACACCCCTGCAGGGTTAACATTATCTATTCAAATAGTCGTTTTCCTCGGATATGGAAACTTTGAGGACTTATGTAGTACATAGACAACTTGAAGTGGATACTCTAAAATCCGCAAGATAAGCATGAGTGCTATGGATGGCCTTCTCGTAGGGAGACGGGAATGGATCCATAGTGGAGTATTGATATGGTGAATATGTGGACTCGTGTGCGTCTTTTCACCTCAAAGAAGTTTCTGATACTCGTAGTATAGGCTAGCCACTGAGTCAAAGCTGGCTTGCTGCTGTTAAAACTCCACCACCCCCCTTGTTGATAATGTTGCATATGTAGATAGTTCTGATGTAAGACTTGCTGAGTACCTTCATACTCACGTTTGCTTATTTATGTTTTGCAGTTGGTTACACTAGTGACTTCGACGAGTAGCTTGTATCCCAGCTACGATCTTCTACCCTTGAGAGGGTCGTGTTTAGTCAGGCTTCTTAGACTTTTCCTTTTGTAGTTGTCTGTACTCGGACATGTAATGCTTCCATTGCTTGTATGCTCTGAATGATGGTTCATGAGACCCCTGTTTGTATTGAATGCTATGTGGCTCTTCTGGGCCTTTATCTATACGAGTTTGAGTTATGTTGTGATGCCATGTTGTACAGCACATACTTGCATGTTATGCGTACGTGTAACGTGTATTGCTCTGTGTGGGATCCGACAACCTAGTTGTTTATCCCTGGTAGCCTCTCTTATAGGGAAATGTAGTCTTGTGCTTCCATGAGCCATAGTAGTCCGCTACAGCCCAGTTCAGCGGAGTCCTGCTAGCCCAGCACTACTGCTCCGGAACACTTGACTGGCCGACATGTGATTCACTTTGTTCCAGTGTCTGTCCCTTCAGGGAAATGTCACACGGTGACATCCGGAATCCTGCCTAGCCTGCTATAGCCCGGGTTCCCGGAGTCCTGTTAGCCCAGTGCTACAGCCCGGATTCACACGCTGTTGACCGACATGCTCGAGGTTGATTCTTGTATGCCTGTCCCTGTAAGGTAGTGCCACTTTGGGTTCATGACTAGTCATGTCGGCCCAGGTTCTCTGTCATATGGATGCTAGCGACACTATCATATACGTGAGCCAAAAGGCGCAAACGGTCCCGGGCCAGGTAAGGTGGCACCCGTGGGAATACCGTGCGTGAGGCCGCAAAGTGATATGAAGTGTTAAATGCTAGATCGATGTGACCTAGGATCGGGGTCCTGACACAATCTCTTCATTGGAATTATCTTGGGTTATATTTCACCTAAAGATTTCCCTAAGGATTGTTGCTATTTATGGTGCTTATAAATGACCCAAGTTCTTCATTTATCCTCCCGGTGAAATAAGTTTCTCGTCTCCTTGTTTATATCAATCCAATCTATTGTTTTTCGTTAGTGGCAGAATTTCACCTCAAGATTTCGACGTGTTTCCATAAGCCCACAACAAGCTTACTCTTTTCGTTGTTGGTTTTCCAACAACTCCGTTCGACCCTTCTCCTATAGATGCTTTTCAAGCTCATTTGAGGTAGAAGATGTTGTTTACTCCTCCGTTCTTTTGATTCCATTCTTACTTTTGTTCTGGAGGCATTGTGATGTTGCTCTCTTCGACCCGTCATCTTGCTTTGTCAAGATCATGTTCAATTCCTCCCATTTACAATCGGAGTGCTGTCCAAATTATATCATTCTTATTCCTTCTCTACCTTGTTTTAACTGGACTATTGCGTCTATCATTCTTCTTCTAACCGAAGTCTCATCCAAGTGCTTTCAATTTTCCAAGTTCATACTCTATGCCTTCCATTTATAAGCGGAGTGTTGTTGTAATTGATCCTTATCGTTCCTTGTACATTTTGTTTCTACCGGAGTGCTTGCATGTACTTCTTGCCAATTACAACCCTTTACTCATGTCTTTCAACCTAAAAGGTTCTAGTAATGTTCCTTGTTCCTTTTTTCTAACAGAGTGTTTTCAACTTTGTTCATCTTTGTTGTATTCTTTCTTTCAAATGGTTTAACCTGTCAAGGCTCATGGTTTCACTTGTTTGTCAAAGAAGCAACTTAGTTTTACCTCTTCTCTTTCTCTTCTGTTTCCCTCCGGTGCCATCCTAGGTCTCGGGACGAGATCCTCTCATAGTGGTGGAGTGTTGTGACGACCCAAGACCGTTGCGCCAGGTGTCTCCGAGTTATTCGCTGTTGTTGCCTTGTCATTTCTTTGTGGGCCATGCATTTCATATCATCTCATCATGTGCATTTCATTTGCATACGTGTTCGTCTCTTGCATCTGAGCATTTCCCCGTTGTCCGTTTCTCAATTCGACACTCTTATGTCCTCCGGCGCCCCTTTTGCCTCTTTTCCTGTGCGGGTGTTAAACATTCTCGGAATGGACCGAGATTTGCCAAGCAGACTTGGTACACCACCAGTAGACCGCCTGTCAAGTTTCGAGCCATTTGGAGTTCGTTTGATACTCCAACGGTTAACCGGGGAACCGTAAAGGCCTTGTGTGTGTTGCAGCCCAACACCCTTCCAAAGTGGCCCAATAACTCATCCAAACCCAGTCAATCCTCTCGGCCATTCGATCACGATCACGTGGCCAAAAACCGCACCTCATTTGGACTCTCCTAGCTTCCTCTACCTATATATGTGTGTCTCCCTCCAATTTTCCACGGGCGAAACCCTAGCCCCGCTCCTCTCGCGCCGACGGACATGTCCGCCGGCCACCTCACTCGGACCAATGAGGGGATGCCACATCATCGCACTGCCACCCTCGCCAACTCACATCGCGTCACGTCAGCTCACCCGCCCCTCCTCTCTCCACCGCGCCCGCCGCGGCCCGCCGGGGCCCGGGTCGGGCCCTCCGGGCCAAACCATCCACCACCGCCCACCCGCGGGACGCTCGTGCCCGCCCACGCCTGCCCGCGCGTTGCGCTCCGACCGCGCCGCCCGCTCTTCGCCTGGACCTCACTCCGCCGCCTCCTCGCCGGCGCCGCCGCCCGCCACCACGCGCCACCCGGCCATCGCTCAGTTTCCCCTCCACCGCGCGCCATCGCCGCACATCGCCACCGCCGTGTCCTGCCACCTCGTCGCCCGCGCGTCCCCACCCTCCTCCGTCGCTCGCCGGAGCCTCGTCGCCGGCGCCGCCGTGTCGCTGGAGCCAGATCCGGTCCGGATGAATGAGATCCACCAGGACGTGAACCAAACAGCGCGCCTCGTCCTGGATCTCCTCGTCCCGCTCGCCCTCGTCCCGAGTTGACTTTTCCGGAGGTTGATTTTCTTAAAGTCCCAGATCTGTGTAATTTTCATGCATACTTCATCATGTCATAACTTCATGACCGTTATTCCGTTTTGTGCGCATGAGATATCAAAATGTTCATCATGATGTGGTCTTCATTTTGTTCCATTGTGCCATGCTTGTTTGAGTCCATCTTGATGCCCAAATTGGTGATGCAAGAGTGCTATAAAATGTTTGTTCCTGATTCTTATCAATTTTTGAGCATGTGTCATTTTTGCCATGATTATTATGTGCTGCATATGGTCATGAGCTCTACATGTGTTTTGGGCTATGCCATGCCATCTTTACAGGGGTGTATGCCATGTATTTTTGTGATCAATGTGGTAACTAGCACAAGCATGCAAAGTAGCTCTCGTGATATTGCTGATTTCAGGGACTTAGAATTTCACTAAGTCATTTCCCTGCTGTTATTTTAATGCCATGTATTCATGTTGCTACAGAGTGATCCATGCTTCTTTTGAGTATGTTCAGTAAGGATGATTTGGACATATGGTTGTGCTCTATCCATCCATGTCCCTATTTGCATTTATGGATTGCCCTAGCATGACTCAATCTTTCTCTACTTTTGCTGTAAAATGTTCCTGGCAGATTCTTTACATGATAATCAATTTTGCCAAGGTTGTTGTAGTATCCATGCATGCTATGAGATTGTTCTTGCCATGGTCAGCTTCTTGATCATGTCTTCTTGCTGGTAGTATGGTTAGTTTTTCATGCCATGCCTTGTGTTGAGTGCATCGAGCTCGCAAACATGCCTTCATAATTCTGATTATGCCATGTCCAGTTTTCTGCCAAGTCTGAATCTGTTAACGAAACTTGCTATGTTTACCTGGGTGCCATCATATGTTCTGATCCTTTTTGTCTTATGGTAAGTAAGAGACTTTTGTTATATCCTTTGAGTAGATTAATGCCATGCCTTGTATTGCTATGTTCTGTTCCTGTAGCATGTTGTTAGCTTGCTCTAAACATTGCTTCCTGATGTTAATTCCTGACATGTTACTATTTTCACCAAGTCTGTGAAGCTGATATCTTTTTCCCCTTTGCCATGCTTGTTTGAACCTGCTCTTGTGTGATTTAGCCATAGCTCAGTGTTCATATTTTGTCAAGCATCTTGAGTAGATCACTGCCATGTCCTTTGGTGTTATGTTATAGTGCAGTAGCTTAGTTGCTTGTTGCATTTTAGATGGCATCGTGTTGTTGATTGCAGAATTGTGCCATTCTTGTTTTGCTTGCCATTTGCAAACCGTGCATCCGATTCCGGTGATCTTTATATCGATTTTGACTGAAATCAACTCATATTTCCAGCGGCACTCTTGGTTTGGCAAGTTGAGGCCTGGTTCAATCTTTTCCTTCCGGAGCTCGCATATGCATTGCATATCACATCCCTCATATCATGCCATGTTTTGCATCATGTTTCTTGCGCATTGCACCGTGGTTGATTGTGGTTTCCTCTGCTTGTGTTCTTGCCTAGGGTAGAGCCGGAAGAAGAGTTCTTGTTCGAGGAACCCGTTGAGTACGCTTACGAGGATCAAGCTTTCGTCAACTCGGAGAACTTTGCAGGCAAGATGACCATACCCTCGAAATCACTTCTATCTTTGCTTACTAGTTGCTTTCTCTTTTGCTATGCTGCGATACCTACCACTTGCTATATCATGCCTCCCATATTTCCATGTCCAGCCTCTAACCCACGTCGCCCTAGCAATCCGTTGTTTTGCTATGTTACCGCTTTGCTCAGCCCCTCTTATAGCGTTGCTTGTTGCAGGTGAAGTTGAAGTTTGTTGCTTGTTGGAACATGGTTATTGTTGGGATACCATTATTATATCTTATTTACTTTAATGCATCTATATACTTGGTAAAGGGTGGAAGGCTCAGCCTTATGCCTAGTGTTTTGTTGCACTCTTGCCGCCCTAGTTTTCGTCATACCGGTGTTATGTTCCTTGATTTTGCGTTCCCAACGCGGTTGGGTGTTATGGGAACCCCTTGATAGTTCGCTTTGAATAGAACTCCTCCAGCAAGGCCCAACCTTGGTTTTACATTTGCCTAACAACCTATTACCCTTCCCTTGGGTCGGCCAACCCAAGGGTCATCTTTATTTTAACCCCCCCGGCCTAGTGCTTGTCTAAGTGTTGGTCCGAACTGGGCAGCTTGCAGGGCCACCTCGGGGAAACTTGAGGGTTGATTTTACTCATAGCTTGACCTATCCGGTGTGCCCTGAGAACAAGATATGTGCAGGTCCTATCGGGATTTGTCGGCACATCCGGGCGGCTTTGCTGGTCTTGTTTTACCATTGTCGAAATGTCTTGTAACCGGGATTCCGAGTCTGATCGGGTCTTCCTGGGAGAAGGAATATCCTTCGTTGACCATGAGAGCTTGTGATGGGCTAAGTTGGGACACCCCTGCAGGGTTTTGACCTTTCGAAAGCCGTGCCCACGGTTATGGGCAGATGGGAATTTGTTAATGTCCGGTTGTAGAGAACTTGACACTTCACTTATTTAAAATGCAGCAACCACGTGTGTAGCCGTGATGGTCTCTTTCCGGCGGAGTTCGGGAAGTGAACACGGTTCTTGTGTTATGCTTGAATGTAAGTAGTTTCAGGATCACTTCTTGATCACTTCTAGTTCACGACCGTGCTTTGGTTCTCTTCTCGCTCTTATTTGCGCAAGTTAGCCACCATATATGCTTAGTGCTTGCTGCAGCTCCACCTCACTACCTTTTCCCTACCCATAAGCTTAAATAGTCTTGATTGCGAGGGTGTGAGATTGCTGAGTCCCTGTGACTCACAGATTACTTCCAAAACCAGTTTCAGTTGATGCAACCCAGCTCAGATGGGAGCTCGATGAAGATCGTGTTTTTTGTGTTGTTTCGTTTTCTAGTTGTTCAGTAGTGGAGCCCAGTCGGGGCGATCGGGGATCTTTTGCATTTGGGGTTGTCTTTATTTTGGTTCCATAGTCGGACCTTGATTGTATTCTGGATGATGTAATGCAATATTTATGTATTGTGTGAAGTGGCGTTTGTAAGCCAACTCTTTATCCCTTTCTTATTCAGTACATGGGATGTGTAAAGATTACCCATATTGCAACATGCCTACTATGCGGTTATGCCTCTAAGTCGTGCTCTGACACGTGGGAGATATAGCCACATCGTGGGTGTTACATCAAATGGTGATGGTAGTATTTTTGTGGGAAGGGGGATGTCAAGAGCTTTTGAACGAGCTAAAGAATGTCAAAAACGGACTCCAGATGAATTAGTTATGGACAAAACGGTGAAACGGGGATGGCTGAAATGTCAGGGGCCGGACATCCGGGCTCGGGGCCGGAAATCCGGGACCTGATGTCCAGAACCGCGCATGAATTGCACTCTAGGAGCCGGATGTCCAGCCAGGTGGCCGGGATGTCTGACCCGACGATTCCAGATCGGGATTTGGACTTCGAAACTCGATTTGGGGCGGAAATTGATGATTTTGGGGGCAAAATTTGACGGATTTTGTGGATGGAAATTGATGAAAAGTGGATGGAAAGCTAGATCTACCTGCAACACACGAAATCCGTGGATCAAATCCAACAAAACTTCATCTCACCAACAAATCACAAAAAACAATTGTGGGCTATTTTTGGTGGGGATTTTCAAAATTAGGGAAGAACACAGCAAAATCAAGCTAGAAAATGAAGAGGGGAGGCTCCAAAATCGTGATCAACGTGGCTCATGATACCAAGATGATATCATGAGACAAGCTGGCTCTGATCCAAGATGATGTAGGGTAGAACCCTAATCGCCCGATCTTTCACGAAAGGAGCGGATCCCGCAAAGAACAGGAAGAACACGAGGGAAATCTCGAGGGGAAACACGAGAGGAAACAAGAGAAAATCTCTAAACCAATAAGAAATAGTCACACATATGCTAGATCCTCGAGTACATAAGAGATCACACGATCCAAATCCAACAAGGGACGATACAAGGGGTAGCCAGTTCTTCTCCGTGAGGAGGTCTTGAATCCACAAGGGGATCTTCCTGTAAAGGGGTCTTGAATCCAAGGTGGATCTTCTCCGAAGAGGGGCTGCGGTCTCTCTCAAGGAGTAGATACAATATGAATGAACGAAGCTCTATCTCACAAATGAGCTAACATAACGCTAACCCTAAAACATAGGTGGAGGGGAAGTATATATAGTCTAAGGGCGAAGGGGTACATGGGCCATGGCCTAGATGCGCTGCACACAGGCGACGGGGGGGGGGGATGTACGAGCGTCGGGCCGGATGTTCGGGCCTTCCCGAGACGCCAGATGTCCGGGCGCTGGGGCCGGATGTCCGGGATGGAAGGGTCCAGCCTTGTTGCTCTCTGGAATGGCGGGGTACGAATTTCCGGGCTGGAGGCTGGATGTCCGGGGTCTCGGGACGCGCCGGATGTCCGGGCCCTGTAGACTTGGCCGCTGGCTCCTTGCTGTTAGTGACACTTCCAGGGGCCGGATGTCCGGGCCAGGGCCCGATGTCCGGGTCCTGGGAGCTGTCTCCATCTTCTTTCGTCGTCTCTTCCATGCTTCCCTCGCGGATGGTGTAGTTCTTCCTCGGCGCTTGCACTCCTCCTCATCATCTGTAGTGTTCCTAAAACACCTATGCATGCACACGAGAGGGGTGTCAAGTAGTATACCATCCTCGAAGGGGTCAACTAAGCACGTGTAAAGGAGATGATTCACCTTTGGGTATGTCAAGTAGATGTCGCACGTGTCACTCGCCAAATGGACTCTTCACATGGTGATGTCCATAGGATGCTCCGCATCAAAACTCAACATCAAAAAGCACCCCATGGTCTTCAACATTGGTGACCTCGTGTGGCTACACCTTCGCAAGGACCGCTTTCCACAAGAACGCAAGTCCAAGCTTCGACCACGAGCGGATGGACCCTTCAAGGTGCTTGCACGCTACAGCGACAATGCCTACAAGATCGACATTCCACGCGACAAGTACTCCTTGAGCGACATCTTCAACGTCAAAGATGATGCGGAGCATCCCAAGGCCATCGCCATGGACCGAACTACATCTCCTTCAACACCTCTTGGACCCATGACACAAGCACGTGCAAGAGCTCTTGAAACCGAGGTGACATCTCTCCTCTCACATTTCCACTTTGATGCACATGAGACATGGCTACTACCTCCTACAGATACTTTGTGCATGCTCTGGTACCATGGAAAAGCTAAGGAGCAAGGAGAAGAAGAAGAGGAAGATGGACGTGAAGCCAGAGACAATGACGAAGAACTACTCCTAATCTCCAGGCTCCGGATGACCGACGAACACCGGACGTCCGATGACATCCAGGCTCCGGACGTTCGTCCGCCTCCGGACGACCGATGCTCCCACTCCTGAGCCAAAACCAACGGACATCCGACGCCCAACGGACGACCGAAGCCCAGACGTCCGACTGAAGACCACCCGAGCCGAAACTACGGACGTCGGACATGCATCAGACGTCCGGAACCTCGCGAGCCTCCGGACGACCGGTGACCCCCGGACGTCCGATGCCTGTGCGCTGATGCATGTTGGGCCGCAGCCCATGTACCCCTTCGCCCCCTCTTTTGCACTAAGACTATATATACTCCACCTATTCCTTCTAGCTAGGATTAGCAAAGGTTTAGCTCATGTTTGTGTGAGAGCTTTGGTCATCCACTTGGTTACCTTCTCCACGGAGATTCTAGCCTCCACCGGAGAAGATGCCCCAAGCGGATTCAAGACCCCTTTTAGGAAAGAACTCAAGACCTCCTCACGGAGAAGACCGTTACCACTGTGTTGTCCCTAGTTGATCGTGTACCATGTATCGTTCCATGTATTCGAGGATCTAGCACATGTGTGACTTATTCATGTTGGTTTGAGTGTTCCTCTTCGTTTCCCCTTTGTGTTTCTCTTGTTTTCCCCTTTGTGTTCTTCGTGTTCTTCACGGGATTCCGCTCCTTTCATGAAAGGTGGGCCGATTAGGGTTCCACCCTACATCATCTTGGTATCATGAGCCACGTTGATCACGATTTATGAGCCTCCTCGTTGTGTTTCTAGCCTTGTTTTGTTGTTTTTTGTCCTAATTCAAAAATTTCCACAGAAAAATAGCCCCAATTTTTTTTGTAATTTGTTAGTCTGTTGAGATTTTGTTGGTTTGGATCCATGGATTTGCTTTGTTTTGAGTGGATCTAGCTTTTCCACCCTTTCCCCACCCTTTTCCATCCATGAAATCCTCCGGATTTGACCATTTTCGCCATCTCCACATCGAACCCTAGCTGTTCATCCCTTGCCCGAAAATCGCCCAGGCACCGGACGTCCGACCCAGCCCGGACATCTGATGACCGGACGACCGGCCCAGCCCGGACGTCCGACCGACCCTGACGAAACTGAAATTATTTCAGTGTAGTCACCACCACCGCCCCACATTTCGGCATACGCACTCCCACCACCATTACACCATCACCACTTCCGCATACCACCACCATTTGGACTGTTTCGCTCTCCGACACGTGTTGCCACTTCGATCTTTGAGAATTTGAGTTGCGGTTCCGTATCCTTTTGTGTTTCGGCTATCTAGGTACGTTTCAACATCAACATCACCGCCGCTCATCTTGGCCACGGACGCGTCATCAACAACGACTACATCTTGGTATTCGACAAACCACTTTGACACCATACCGTAAACAAGACCGGTAACCTCGTCTTGGTATTGGACATATCACTCTTGCCATTACACTGATAGCCATCATAGCCTTACTCCTTTGTGTTGCTTACCCATCGAGACTAGCCATTGAGTATTGCCGTCAATGAGACTTGTGCACATTAGTGATCATACTTCCCATAGCATACATACATCATTGTTGCATATATTGGTATCATCTCTTGTGTCACAAAGTTGTCATCGCATACACAATTGCTATCTTGGTTCGTCAAGCATCGCATAAGAAAAGAGCTCCAACATGAAAGAGCCAAACAAGCTTTTAAGCAAATAGGAAAGATAAGCAAAGAGCTTTTAAGCAAGAACCATAGCATCATACAACATTAAGATTGTCATATTCGATCATCTTGGATCATATCATAGAAACACCTTGCATAAAGCATGCTTGGGATAGAAGTCGTTGCATTTTTGCTAAGTAGGTTGTGCACAAGTTCTTGTATCCGCCTATTGTGCAATTGTGCTAGCGTCTCTCTAGTGTTGTGCAACAAGAGCATTTTTGTGGCTTCCACATTTTGGCTCACCCTTGGTTGCACGACCCAACTTATCTTTTTGCATGTGTATTTCCTTGTACATTATATGCTTGGTCTACTTGTTACATTGCATCTTGCAAATCTTTTCCAACATTATTGAAGCTCACTAACAATTGCATCAAATTTTGTGCCACCATCCTAACCAAGCTCCACAATAAGATGTTACTTGTGTAGGTGTGAGAAACCGACAAGAGATAGTACCAATTGTCCTATTTCCTTGTCCTACATTGGAGTGATCATCGATCCACTTTCATCTTTGGTCAAGGTACATTTGGTATTAGTTCTTCTCTTTCTACACTCACATTTGTCTTGGAATGATGGATATGCCTAGTACTTCTACCAACCCACTCTTCATGGAGCAAGACGACGACATGAACTCCTTCGTCATCAAGAGTCACCTCTTTGGTGCACAACGTGCTTTGCATCAAGAGCAACAAGCTATGAGTGAACGCATCGACAACCTCGCCGCCGACTTGCGAGTCTCCAAGCAATGTACAAGGAACTACTTGGACCATATGCTCGACGATCACAAGCAAGAGAATGACGCAAGAATGGATGATATTCGTGCTTTGTTGCTCAACCGCTCTTCTTCCACTTCAAGAAGGAGCCGTTCAAGCCGCCACTCCGACTTCACCCTCTCAGACTCAAGTACACCAACATCGAACACTCTACGCCGTGCCGTGCGCAACGATCGTCAAGCAAGCCTCAATACTCTACACGACACGGATTCTCAAGAGCGCCGACAACATCAAACTCAAGAGGCCTTTGCGCTAGCACGAGAAGGGCAACGACAACGCCAACATGAAGAGGAAGAGCAAGCGCGTCTACACCAAGTTGCACAACATGCCGAGGCACAACGTCAAGAACAACAACTCCGTGAAGCTCAAGAACTTGCCACGCAACAAGCTCTAAGCGATTCAAGTCGAGCCGTAGCCGATCGAGGCCGACAAGCTCGTGAACATGCAGAAGCACTTCACGAAGAAATTCAAGAAAGGAGATTTCAAGCTCGCGTGCATCGTCAAGTTCCTCAAGCTCCTCCTCGAGCTCGACAAGCTCCTCCACAAGCTCGCCAAGAATATTGCGTTCATCAAGAGAAAGACAACAATGGAAATCCTCCACGACAAGAGCAACATGAAGTTGACAACCCTGCTCACCAACCTACTACAACCGCGACCTCTTCAAGAAACTCGAACTACTCAAGCAAGTAACCAAGAGCGTTGAAGAGTACTACAAGGAGATGGAGATTGCCATGATACGAGCCAATGTCATGGAAGATGATGAGCACACAATGGCACAATTCTTGAATGGACTCAACCATCCTATCAAGAAGATCACCGACTTCCAACCATACTCGAACCTAATCGAGCTAGTGGACGAAGCTACCAAAGCGGAACTCCAAGTGCAAGATGATTTCAAGTATGCCAAGTTCTCATCAAAGTCATACGGCTTCTCCAACAACCAAGCTTCAATGACTCCAACACCGACTACCAAGCCTTCTACTAGCACCATTGACAAGTTGAGTTCCAAGAAAGCTTCGTCAACTCCAAATCATCCTCCTACTACGAGAAAATTCAAGCCGAAAGCTTCATCATCATCAACTCCAACTGATGAGACCGTCAAGACAAGTTCCTTCAAGTGTTTCACTTGCGGAGGCCGAGGCCACAAGTCCTACGAGTGCACCAACAAGCGGACGATGATCCTCAACAACGACGACACTTACGACTCAATGAGTGAAGAAGAAATGGATGCCATCGAGCAAGTCGCCATGCACCGCCAAGTGAACAATGAAGAGGAACAAGTCTTTTGCGATGAAGATTCAAGTCCCGCCCTTGTTGTCTCCACGGTCTTGACTCTCCAACATCATCAAGAAGAAGACCAAAGATGCCATATCTTACATACCAAGGCCAGCATCAATGGAAGATCCGTCAAGGTCATCATCGATGGAGGAAGTTGTCATAATCTCGCAAGTGAAGAACTTTTCTCCAAGCTATAATTGCCGAAGACGAAGCATCCACATCCATACAAAGTGCAATGGCTTAGAGACTCTGGCACCATCCAAGTCGAGCACCGAGTACAAGTCTCCCTCAAAATTGGCGCCTACGAAGACACCTTGGAGTGCGACGTCGTTCCAATGACCGTTTGCCATATTCTCCTTGGACGCCCATGGAAATTTGATAGAGGAGTCATCTACAATGGCTGAACGAACCACTACATCTTCAAGATGAAGGGCAAGGAGTACGTCCTCCGTCCAATGTTGCCAAGTCAAGTGCTTGTTGACAAGCAAGCCACCATCGTGGAGATCATAGTGAGAGGGTGAGTCACCAAAAAGAGAGTAAGCGCCACAATCCCAAATCGAACACCTCCACGATGAGCGAAAAGAAGAATTAGTCCTATTTGCCACTAAAAGTGAGATAAGAGGAGTGTGTGAGAACCCATCTAGTGTCCTACACTACATACTTGTGTGCAAGGGAAATGCACCACAAACTAACACTCCTCACACTCTTCCTCTAGTGTTGTCTTCTCTTTTGCAGGAATTTCACGATGTTTTCCCCGACGAGCTACCTCCGAGACTACCTCCACTACGAGGCATTGAGCGTCGCCTCGACTTCATCCCCGGAGCACCGCTTCTGAACAAAGATCCCTACCGCGTCAACCCCGAAGAAACCAAAGAAATACAAAGGCAAGTAAAGCATCTCATAGACCATGGACATGTGCATGAAAGTTTGAGCCCTTGTGCTGTCCCGGTCATTCTTGTGCCAAAACGAGACGGTAGCTTTCGCATGTGCTACGATTGTAGACCTATCAATGCTATCACTGTTCGCTATAGGTATCCCATTCCATGCCTTGACGATATGCTTGATGAACTTAGTGGTGCCACTATCTTTTCTAAAATTGACCTTAAGAGTGGTTACTATCAAATCCGCATACAAGAGGGTGATGAATGGAAAACCGCTTTCAAAACCAAGTTTGGCTTGTATGAGAGGTTAGTTATGCCTATGGGTCTTTCGAAAGCACCAGGCGCTTTTATGCGTCTTATGAATCATGTCTTTTGCCCTTACATTGGTATATTTGTTGTGGTCTACTTTGAATATATCCTTGTTTATAGAAAATCTCTTAGAGATCATGTCACCCATGTTCGAACCGTTTTGTAAACTCTTCGAAAAGAGCACCACTATGCTAATATGGAGAAATGCCTTTTTGGCGTTGACAAACTTGTTTTCTTGGGTTTTGTTGTTTCCTCTAAGGGTGTTCATGTTGATGAGTCCAAGATCAATGCTATAAAGACTTGGCCACAACCAACCAATTTGCAACAAGTGCGTAGCTTTCTTAGCCTTGCGGGTTTCTATCGTTGCATTGTGAAGGATTTTAGTACCATTGCTTCGCCTTTGCATGCTTTGAGAAAGAAGAATGCGCCTTTTGTTTGGGGACCATCCCAAGATACCGCATTCAATGAGCTTAAGAATTTGCTTACTCATGCTCCCGTGCTTGCTTTACCCAACTTCGAAAAACCCTTTGAGATTCATTGCGATGCTAGTGGTAATGGCATAGGAGGCATGTTAACGCAAGAGAAGCGCCCCATAGCTTACTTTAGCGAGAAACTCTCCGGCGCGCAACTCAATTACCCCATCTATGACAAAGAGCTATATGCTTTAGTCCGCATTTTGCATGAATGGGAACATTACCTTCGTCCCCGTGAGTTTATCATTCATACCGATCATGAGACTCTGAAGTATCTTAAGGGCCAAACCAAGTTGAACAAGCGTCATGCTAAATGGAGTGAATTTATTGAGTCTTATATCATCGAGTACATCAAAGGTAAGGAAAACATTGTAGCGGATGCTCTTTCTTGCATATGCATGCTTGTTACTCAACTTGAATTGGATGTCATTGGTTTTGAGCATATAAAAGACTTGTATGAGCATGACCGTATGCCAAGTGTTTGATGCATACTTCTTGGGAATGCTATTACATCAAAGATGGATATCTTATGAGAGCTAACAAACTTTGCATCCCCGAGTCTTCTCTTAGTTTGTTGCTTTTGCAGGAATCTCATGGAGGAGGCTTAATGGGACATTTCGGACGCGACAAGACGTTCGATACGCTCTCGAAGAACTACTTTTAGCCCTAGATGTTTTGGGACGTCAATCGCTTCACCAACCGATGCTCTACATGTTGCAAAGCTAAGTCCAAAGCTCAATCTCATGGCCTTTATATGCCTCTACTAATTCCATGTCAACCATGGGAAGACATTAGCATGGACTTCGTACTTGGTTTGCCTAGGACTCGAAATAGGAAAGATTCGGTATTTGTCGTTGTGTCCCGTTTCTCAAAAATGGCACATTTTATTCCTTGCAACAAGATAGACGATGCTTCACATGTTGCTAATCTCCTTTGTAGGGAAATATTGTGTCTACATGTAGTGCCAAAGACAATTGTTTCGGACCGTGACGTCAAGTTCCTAAGATTCTTTTGGAAGACCCTATGCGCCAAGCTTGGAATCAAGCAACTCTTCTCCCCGGCTTACCATCCTCAAATCGACGGCCGAACGGAGGTGACCAACCACACACTCTTCGCTCTACTTCATTTACTCATCAAGAAGAACATCAAGGAGTGGGAGGAGTGCCTACCAATCACCGAGTTCCACCTACAACCGAGCAAGAAACTCAACAACCGGCAAGTCCCCCTTCGAGGTCGTCTACGGATTCAACGCATTGTCACCATTGGACATTCTTCATCTACCACTACAACAGCACATCAATTTGGACGCAAGTGCACGAGCGACACATCTCAAGAAGGTGCATGACGATACAAGAAACACCATCGAGCGCTAAGCTCAATGCCTTGCGACCAAGCTCAATGTCAACAAGCAACCTGTGGTCTTCAACATTGGTGATCTCGTATGGCAACACCTTCGCAAGAATCACTTTCCACAAGAACGCAAGTCCAAGCTGCGACCACGAGCGGATGGACCTTTCAAGGTGCTCGCACGATACAACAACAACACTTAAAAGATCGACCTCCCATGCGACAAGTACACAACATGAGCGACATCTTCAACGTCAAAGATCTCTATCCCTTCCATGGTGATGAAGAATTTGATCCGAGGACGGATCTTCCCCAAGGTAGGGGAGATGATGCGGAGCATCCCAAGGCCATCCCCATCGACCCAACTACATCTCCTTCAACACCTCTTGGACCCATGACATGAGCACGTGCAAGAGTTCTTGAAACCGAGGTGACATCTCTCCTCTCACATTTCCACTTTGATGCACATGAGACATGGCTACTACCTCATACGTATACTTTGTGCATGCTCAGGTACCATGGAGAAGCTAAGGAGCAAGGAGAAGAAGAAGCGGAAGATGGACGTGAAGCCGGAGACAAAGAAGAAGAACTACTCCAAGTCTCCAGGCCCCGGACGACCGACGAACACCGGACGTCCGACGACCTCCAGGCTCCGGACGACCGACGCTCCCACTCCCGAGCCAAAACCAACGGACATCCGACGCCCAACGGGCGACCGACGCCCGGACGTCCGACCGAAGACTACCCGAGCCGAAACTACTGATGTCCGACATGCACCAGACGTCCGGCCCCTCGCGAGCCTCCGGACGACCGGTGACCCCCGGACGTCCGACGCATGTGTGCTGATGCGTGTTGGGCCGCAGCCCATGTACCCCTTCGCCCCCTCTTTTGCACTAAGACTATATATATTCCACTTGTTCCTTCTAGCTAGGTTTAGCAAAGGTTTAGCTCATGTTTGTGTGATAGCTTTGCTCATCCACTTGGTTACCTTCCCCATGGAGATTCGAGCCTCCACCGGAGAAGATCCCCCAAGCGGATTCAAGACCCCTTTTAGGGAAGAACTCAAGACCTCCTCACGAAGAAGACCGTTACCATTGTATCGTCCCTAGTTGATCGTGTACCGTGTATTGTTCCATGTATTCGAGGATCTAGAACATGTGTGACTTATTCATGTTTGTTTGAGTGTTCCTCTTCATTTCCCCTTTGTGTTTCCCTCGTTTTACCCTTTGTGTTCTTCGTGGGATTCCGCTCCTTTCATGAAAGATCGGCCTATTAGGGTTCCACTCTACATCAAAAGATCTCTCTCCCTACCATGGTGATGAAGAATTTGATCCGAGGACGGATCTTCCGCAAGGGAGGGGAGATGATGTGGAGCATCCCAAGGTCATCCCCATGGACCTACCATCGTCTCACCAAGTGACTAGCTGACCAATGACACGAGCACGTGCAAGAGCTCTCGAAACTAAGGTGAACTCACTCCTCTCCGAACTACCACTTACCATGCATGAGAATTGGCTACTACCTCAAGCGGAAACCCTATGTGTGATCAGGTGCTTGGAGGAAGGGCATGGACCAACTACATTCAACAGACAAGACGGTGAGGACGCCAAGTTCACGGGACAAGAAGAAGAACTGCTCGAAGTCCCAGGCTCCAGACGACCGACGAACCCCGGATGTCCGACGACCTCCAGGCTCCGGACGTCCGGCCCTCTTTGGACGACCGACACTTCCATACTCGAGCCAAAACTACGGATTTCCGAAGCGCTACGGACGACCGACGACCTCCAGGCTCCAGACATCCGACCCGACCGGACATTCGACCGAAGTCCACTCGAGCCGAATCTACGGACGTCCGACAGGCACCGGACGTCCGGACCCTCGTGAGCCTCCGGACGACCGGTGACTCCCGGACGTCCGGCGCATGTGCGTTGCCATGTGTTGGGCTGCAGCTCATGTACCCCCTTTTTTGCCCCCTTTTACAATAAGACTATATATAGACTTCTCCCTCCTCCTTTTTAGGGTTAGCATTGGTTTAGCTCATATTTAGAGATAGAGCATTGATCATCCACATCGGATCTACTCCACGAGAGAGACCGCGGCCTCTACAGAGAAGATCCCTTTGGATTCAAGACCTCCTTGCAGAGAAGACCCTCAAGACCTCCTCACGGAGAAGACCGGTTACCGTGTATCGTCCGTTGTTGACTTTGGATCTTGTATCTCCCTTTATGTTCATGGATCTAGCACTTGTGTGATCATTCTTGTTGGTTTGAGTGTTCTCTTGTGTTCCCCTTGTGATTTTCCCCTCGTTTCCCTCCTCGTCTTCTTCGTGTTCATCGCGGGATCCGCTCCTTTCGTGAAAGATCGGCCGATTAGGGTTCCACCCTACATGATAAGTCCAATCACACATCCACTAGACAATCAAACACACAAGATCCACAAGGTACATGAACAACAAAGGGAAAGACACAAGGTAAGGTTCATCTCCATGAGGAGGTCTTGATGGTAGAGTTCATCCCAAATCCAAAGGAGATGGGGGCTTGAATCCTAGAAGGATCTTCCCACACGGGGGTCTTGAATCCAAGGTGGATCTTCCCCCAAGAGGGGTCGCGGTCTCTCTCGTGGAGTAGATCCGTAATGGATGAGCAAAGCTCTATCTCTAAATGAGCTACTACTTTGCTAACCCTAGAAAGGAGGTGGGGGTGGTCTATTTATAGTCTAAGCCACGAAGGGGTAAGTGGGGGAGAGATACAAGGCCAAAGGCCCGGCTGCGCACAGGCAGGTACCGGACGACCGCTGGGGGTCGGACGTTCGGTGGCTCAGGACGGTCCGGACGTCCGGCGCGCGTCGGACGTCCGCTGATTCTTCTCGAGACAGGTGGCGCCGGCGCCCGGTTGGCGTCGGTCGTCCGGCGTTTTGCTTCGGGATCAGTGGCACTGGATTTCTGGTAAGCGTCGGACATCCTGTGCCTGGGACTTGTCAGACGTCCGATGTTCGTCGGTCGTCCGGCGGCTGTAGAAGGTCGGACGTCCAGTGGCTTCCGGTCGTCCAGTCGATGTAGACTCTGCAACTCCTTCTTCTTTTGTCTTCTCTTCCATGCTTCCCTCGCGGATGGTGTAGGTGTTCCTTGGCGCTTGCACTCCTCCTCGTCATCCGTGAAGTTCTGACAATACCTATGCATGCACACGAGAGGGGTGTCAAGTAGTATACCATCCTCGAAGGGGTCAAGTGAGCACATGTAAAGGAGATGATTCACCTTTGTGTATGTGAAGTAGATGTCGCATGTGTCATTAACTTGCCAAACGGACTCTTGACATGTTGATGCCCGTTGGATGGTCCGCATCATCTCCCCTCCCTTGGGAAAGATCCGACCTCAGATCGAAAACCAAATCGCCAAGTAGTCATCATCTTCAAGCTTGAAGTGGGCACTCTCCAATGTCGCACCGTCTAGCGATTCCTACAAAATGAGCAAGGACTACAAACACTTGGAAAAATAAATGTGGTTAGAGTTAGTGGAAAACCAAGCATTCAAGAGGTGATTCACCAAACAAGTGTCGTCATCATGCAAAGCATATGGTGTGACAAAGGATTGTGACATGGCATGTAAGCATATCAATCTAGCACAAGCAAAGAAATCATGGGGACAAGCATGTGAATGTGAGGTAGTGATGCAAATATGTGTGACAGGAGAAGAAGCATCTACCTCAAGTTCATAGCAAGCATTCACAAATTGCCCAATTAAAGGTCTATGGTAGGCATAGGAATCATTCACAACACCAAATAAAATGAAGTGTCTAAACACATGTGTCAAGTGCAAGACAATACAAGGATAATGTGCATGGGATGTAGTGAATATAGTGTGGCGCTCAACACAATAGAAAGAGCAATTATTCATCATGTGTGAGGCAATCAAGGCAAGCATGTAGCAATCAATGGGACATGGCATATTTGAATAAATGACATTGTTGCAACCAAACATGTGATAGGAGCAAGTAATCCAAGAATTGGATGCAACACACAAGGCATATAATTGTGAAAATGACAAGTCGAAGCAAGATCTGTAACAAGTGTGCAATCAAGTGGTCCAAGATGAACAATAAGTCTCATGGTGCAAGCAACAGAAGTAGTATGATCCACAATATCCATGCTCAAGAAAGATGTCACCTTGAAGGCGTGTCCTTGTGCATTCTTCATAGTGCCGAAGTGGTAGGAAAAGTGTTGGAGAAGTGAGTCGTGGTCGAATGTATGAGGCTCGCTCTCAAGAGCTCGAATGGTCAACTCATGCGAAGCGAAAGTCGACACAAGGTCCAAGTATCCCACACATGCACACAAGAAAGCAAGGAATGTATGCGCATTGTAGATAAACACATCATCCATCATGATGGTTCTCTTCTCTTGCACATAACCATTAGAAGCACAAGTGCATGAACAATATGATGCAACAATGGCAATATTCATGGCACGAGGTGTATGGTGCAAAGAAGGAAGACAAGCATGCTTCACAAAAAATATGTCAAAATCTCCAAATATAGGCGAGAATGCTATGGGGGCAATATCATGAGCAAGATTAGAATCATTGTTGCACTCAATACATGGAAAATTGTCTAACATGAGAGAGGCAACACATGGAGATATATGACAAGAAGCAATAACAATCATGTTGTGCAAATCATGTAAATGGTTGTCATCAACCACATGAAGTGAGAAAGTTTGAGTCATCGGTGATGCAACAAGGCAGGCAAACATAGTAATCCAGGCGTGCAAGCTAGTAGTGCGAAGATGCAACATACTAGAGTAAATCATGGCAATCATGTCATGAGAGAAAATAATAGGCATAGTGATGCGGAGCATCCCAAGGTCATCCCCATGGACCTGCCATCGCCTCATCAAGTGCCTAGCGGACCCATGACACGAGCACGCACAAGAGCTCTCGAAACCAAGGTGACATCACTCCTCTCACGTTTCCACTTTGATGCACATGAGACATGGCTACTACCTCATACGGACACATTGTGCATACTTGGGTACCATGGGGAAGCTAAGGAGCAAGGAGAAGAAGAAGAGGAAGATGGACATGAAGACAGAGAAGAAGAAGTGATGAAGAAGAAGCTACAGGCTCCGGACGACCGGCCAGGACCAGATGTCCGACGATCTCCAGGCTCCGGGCGTCTGGCCCCCTCCGGACGACCGACTCCACCGAACCCGAACCAAATCTATGGATTTCCGGAGTCCAACGGACGACCAACGCCCGGACGTCCGAACCCGACCGGGCGTCCGACCGAAGCACCCCCGAGCCGAAATTACGGACGTCCGACGGGCACCGGACGTCCGGAACCTCGCGAGCCTCCGGATGACCGGTGACTCCCGGACGTCCGGCACCTGTGCGCTGCCATGTGTTGGGCCGCAGCCCATATACCCCCTTTTTCGCCCCTTTTTACACTAAGACTATATATAGACCTCTCCCTCCTCCTTTCTAGGGTTAGCAAAGGATTAGCTCATATTTTGTGTGAGAGCTTTGCTCATCCACTTGGACACCTTCTCCTCGGAGATTCGAGCCTCCACCGGAGAAGATCCCCCAAGAGGATTCAAGACCCATTTTAGGGAACAAATCAAGACCTCCTCACAGAGAAGATCGGCTACCCTTGTATCGTCCTTAGTTGTCTGTGGATCGCGTATCTTTGCTTATGTACTCGAGGATCTAGCACACGTGTGACTTATTCGTGTTGGTTTAGTGTTTCCTCTTGTGTTTCCCTTGTGTTTTCCCTCGTTTTCCTCCTCGTGTTCTTCGTGTTCATCGCGGGATCTGCTCCTATCATGAAAGATCGGCCGATTATGGTTCCACCCTACATCATCTTGGTATCAAGAGCCACGTTTATCACGATTTCGGAGCCTCCCTGTAGTGTTGCTAGCCTAGTTTTTGTTGTTTTTGTCCCAAATTCTAAAATTCCCCACAAAAATAGCACCAATTTTTTTTGTGATTTGTTGGTGTGTTGAAATTTTGTTGGTTCGGATCCGTGGATTTGCTTTGTTTTGAGCAGATCTAGCTTTTCCCCTCGTCTCCACACTTCCCATCCACAAAATCCTCCGGATTCGACGTATTTCCACCTCTCCACCATGAACCCTAGCTGTTCATCCCTTTCCCAAATTTTCACCCAGGCACCGCACGTCCGACCCCTACCGGATGTCCGACGACCGGACGATCGGCCCAGCCCGAACGTCCGATGAACCCTGATGAAACTGAATTTTTTTCAGTTTTGCACCACCACCGCCCCACATTTCCGCATACGCACTCCTACCACCTATACACCATCACCACTCGCTCCGACACGTGTTTCCACTTCGAGCTTTGAGAATTTGAGTTGCGGTTCCGTATCCTTTTGTGTTTCGACTATCTAGGTACTATTCGACATCAACATCACCACCGCTCATATTTGCCACGGACGCGTCATCAACAACGACCACCTCGACTACATCTTGGTATTTGGTCCACCATTTTGACACCATACCATAAGCAAGAATGGTAACCTTGTCTTGGTATCGTGATACATCATTATTGCCTTTACATTGATAGCCATCATAGCCTTACTCCTTTGCGTTGCTTACCCATCGAGACTAGCCATTGAGTATTGCCGGCAACGAGACTTGTGCACATTAGTGATCATACTTCCCATAGCATACATACATCATTGTTGCATATATTGGTATCATCTCTTGTGTCACAAAGTTGTCATCGCATACACAATTGCTATCTTGGTTCGTGAAGCATTGCATGAGAAAAGAGCTCCAATATTAAAGATCCAAACAAGCTTTTAAGCAAAAAGGAAAGATAAGCAAAGATCTTTTAAGCAAGAACCATAGCATCATACAACATTAAGATTGTCATACTAGATCATCTTGGATCATATCATAGAAACAGCTTGCATAGAGCATACTTGGGATAGAAGTCGTTGCATTTTTGGTAAGTACGTTGTGCACAAGTTCTTGTATCCGCCTATTGTGCAATCGTGCTAGCGTCTCTCTAGTGTTGTCCAACACGAGCATTTTTGTGGATCCCACATTTTGGCTCATCCTTGGTTGCACGACCCCAATTATCGTTTTGCATGTGTGTTTCCCTGTACCTTATATGCTTGGTATACTTGTTACATTGCATCTTGCGAATCTTTTCCAACATTATTGAAGCTCACTTACAATTGCATCAAATTTTGTGCCACCATCCTAACCAAGCTCCACCATAAGCTATTACTCGTGTAGGTGTGAGAAACTGACAAGAACTAGTACCAATTGTGCTATTTCCTTGTCCTACATTGGAGTGATCATCGATCCACTTTCAACTTCGGTCAAGGTACATTTGGTATTCGTTCTTCTCTTTCTATCACTCACATTTGTCTTAGAATGATGGATAGGCCAAGTACTTATACCAACCCACTCTTCATTAAGCACGACAACAACATGAACTCCTGCGTCACCAAGAGCCACCTCTTTGGTGCACAACGTGCTTTGCATCAAGAGCAACAAGCAATGAGTGAACACATCGACAACCTCACTGCCGACTTGCGACTCTCCGAGCAACGTACAAGGGACTACTTCAACCACAAGCTCAACGATCACAAGCAAGAGAATGATGCAAGGATGGACGAGATTCGCGTTTTATTGCTCAACCGCTCTTCTTCCACTTAGTCCTCCTCAAGAAGGACCCGCTCAAGTCGACACTCCGACTTCACCCTCTCCGGCTCAAGTACACCGACATCGAACACTCTACGCCGTGCTGCGTGCAACGATCGTCAAGCAAGCCTCAATCCTCTATGTGACACCGACTCTCAAGAGCACCGACAACGTCAAACCCAATAGGCTTTTGCGCTAGCACGAGAACGGCAACGACAATGCCAACATGAAGAGGAAGAACAAGCGCGATTACACCAAGTTGCACAAGATGCCGAGGCACAACGCCAAGAACGACAACTCCGTGAAGCTCAAGCACTTGTGGCGCAACAAGCACTCCAAGATTCAAGTCGAGCCATAGCCAACCGAGGTCGACAAGCTCGTGAACAAGAAGAAGGACTTCACGAAGAAATTCAAGAACGAAGATTTCAAGCTCGCGTGCATCGTCAAGTTCCTCAAGTTCCTACTCGAGCTCAACAAGGTCCTGCACAAGCTCGCCAAGAACATCAAGTTTGTCAAGAGCATGACGACAATGGAAATCCTCCACGACAAGAGCAACATGATGTTGACAACCCTCCTCACCAAGAGTGGCATGAGCTTGACAATCATCAACAACATGGACGTCATCATCCCCGACCGCAACACAATGAAGAGCGGCGCTACGGCAAGCAGTAGTTCACCATGCCCAAGTTCAATGGAAGCAACGATCCCGAAGAGTACCTTTCATGGGCATTGAAGGTCGACAAAATCTTCCACTTGCACAACTACGACAAAGAGAATAAGATCGCGATGGCATCCCTTGAGTTCCAAGACTATGACCTCATTTGGTGGGAACAAGTCATCGAGCACCGAGAGGCAAGAGGTGAACCACCCATCACTACTTGGGCGCAAATGAAGGATGTCATGAGAGCACGCTTCGTGCCTACCTACTAAAACCGCGACCTCTTCAAGAAACTCCAACTACTCAAGCAAGGAACCAAGAGCGTTGAAGAGTACTACAAGGAGATGGAGATTTCCATGATAAGAGCCAACGTCATGGAAGATGATGAGCAAACAATGCCACGTTTCTTGAATGGACTCAACCATCCTATCAAGAAGATCGCCGGCTTCCAACCATACTCGAATCTCATCGAGCTAGTACATCAAGCTACCAAAGCGGAACGTCAAGTGCAAGATGATTACAAGTATGCCAAGTTCTCATCCAAGTCATACGACTTCTCCAACACCCAAGCTTCAACGACTCCAACACCGTCTACCAAGCCTTCTACAAGCAACGTCGACAAGTTGAGTTCCAAGAAAGCTTCGTCAACTTCAAGTCACCCTCCTACTACAAGCAACTTCAAGTAGAGAGCTTCATCATCATCAACCCCCACCGATGAGACCATCAAGACAAGTTCCTTTAAATGCTTCACATGCGGAGGCCTAGGCCACAAGTCGTATGAGTGCACCAACAAGTGTACCATGATCCTCAACGACGACGGCACCTACGACTTGATGAGTGAAGGAGAAATGGATGCTCTTGAGCAAGTCGCCATGCACCGGCAAGTGAACGATGAATAGGAACAAGTCTTTTGCGATGAAGATTCAAGTCCCGCTCTTGTTGTCTCCAAAGTCTTGACTCTCCAACATTACCAAGAAGAAGACCAAAGATGCCACATATTCCACACCATGGACGGCATCAATGGACAATCCGTCAAGGTCATCATCGATGAAGGGAGTTCTCATAACCTCACAAGTGAAGAACTTTGCTCCAAGCTCCAATTGCCCAAGACGAAGCAACCACATCCATACAAAGTGCAATGGCTTAGCGACTCCGACACTGTCCAAGTCAAGCATCGAGTACAAGTCTCCTTCAAAATTGGCGCCTACGAAGACATATTGGAGTGCGACATCATTCCAATGACCGTTTGCCACCTTCTCCTTGGACGCCCATGGCAATTTGATAGAGGAGTCATCCACAACGGCTGAACGAACCACTACATCTTCAAGATGAAGGGCAAGGAGTACGTCCTTCTTCCAATGTTGACAAGCCAAGTGATCACCGACAAGCAAGCCACCCATCGTGGAGACCATAGTGAGAGAGCGAGCACCAAAAAGAGATTGAGCGCCACAAGCCCAAATTGAACACCTCCACGATGAGCGAAAAGAAGAACTTAGTCATATTTGCCACCAAAAGTGAGATAAGAGGAGTGTGTGAGAATCCATCTAGTGTCCTACACTACATCCTTTTGTGCAAGGACAATGCACCACAAGCTAACACCTCTCACACTCTTCCTATAGTTTTATCTTCTCTTTTGCAGGAATTTCACGATATTTTCCCTGACGAGCTACATCCGAAACTACCTCCACTACGAGGCATCGAGCACCGCATCGACCTCATCCCCGGAGCACCGCTATCGAACAAAGCTCCCTACCGCGTCAACCCCGAAGAAACCAAAGAAATACAAAGGCAAGTAAAGCATCTCATAGACCATGGACATGTGCATCAAAGTTTGAGCCCTTGTGTCGTCCCGGTCATTCTTGTGCCAAAACGAGACGGTAGATTTCGCATGTGCTCCGATTGTAGACCTATCAATGTTATCTGTCACATCCTAGTTAGCCATGCATTAGAGTGCTGCATCATGTTTACTTTTTCATCAGAAACTTGAAATGGGGATGACAGAACCCCCAGTCCCCTCTGAAACCAACTAGGGTTTACTAAAAAACTTTTTCAATGAACCTGAAATGCCCTTCTAAAATGCCCATCATTTTTGTCTTGGTTCAGAACCTCTGCCAAAAGTGGTGCACATTTTCCTAGGCCATCTTAGGGTTTTTGAATTAAATCATAAATATTTGAATTTGGGCATTTAAAATTATATAAAATATTTAAATGCTCAAATATCTCCAAACTAAAATGTTTCATGTTGGAAATAATCCAACTATGGACCAGGAGTAATTTGGTGATTTTAGGAGTTGCCTAAGTATTTTATTTAATTCAACAAAGTTGCAGAAGTATTAAAAAATAGAAACAGAAAGAAAATGGGAAAAGCTTACCTGGCGCCTGCTCCCGGCCCACCTGCCGGCCCAGCCCAGCACCGCTCCGGCGAGCTACTTGCCGGCCAGGCAGGCAGGCAGGTGCCCGACGGCGACCGCCGCGTGCGCCACGCACCTGCTCGCCACCTCGCCGCTCCCCTCGCCCGGTGACGTCGTGGATCAGCCTCCCTCGCTCCCCCGAACCCCCCAGACACCCCCTCTCCTCTCCAGCTCCTCCCCCTCGCGCTCCCCCGCCATGGCCGACGCCACCATCGCCGTGCCTTCGTCGTAGCCGTGCTCCCCGCCGCCCGTGCGTCCTCTCACCGTGTCCAGGAGCTCCGCCGCTGTCCACTTCATCGAGCAGCCGAGCCCCGAGCGCTCGCAACGCCCGAGTCCAC
>NC_057803.1:337015448-337020926 GCF_018294505.1 Triticum aestivum
CAGGCCACCGTCTGTTGGTCCAAGACCTCATCCTAGCCCCTATGGTCCACAAGCTCCGCGAGATCGTCTGTTTCCGGATGATCATGTTGAGCTTCCAGGCTATGGAGGTGACTTCTACGAGGACTACTACGGATCGGTCTGAGTTAGTGGTAGTATCACTAGTTCGCACTAGCTGTGTCGTCTATCGTCCCGCGTGACTCGTGGGATATGACCTAGTTTGTACTCTTTCCGGAGGTGTAGAAAAATAATGTATAGGAGCTTGGGATGCCTCCGATAAGATGTAATCCTCTTTCACCGTAATAGTACTTTGTTTGGTCTTGTACTAAACCCTGTATGGTGTGTATGACGATGGAATAAAGAAGCAGTTTCTGTATCTACCATGTCATACGGATGATCATCTTGCATTTCGAGTTATTCCTTACATTCTGTATCCTATGTCGGAATTTTATCATTCTGACTAAATCATTGTCTTGTTTACCTAGGATGGTCAACACGCGCACTAACCCTGCTCCTCAAGAGCAGGCCGAAGGCAGTGAAGGCAGGAATGCAAATCTGCCTCATCCTCCTTCCCTAGCCGAGGTTATGATGGAAGCCGAAAGAAACAAGCGGGAGACCAACCGTTTGTTGGAGCGTATTGAACAGAACACATCACACCATCAGAGGACTAACGTGGTGTCACTCAGTGATTTTATCAAATTACATCCACCCACGTTCCACCACTCCGCCGAGCCTCTCGACGCTGATGACTGGCTTCGCAGTATCTCTCACAAGCTGCGTTCCGCGCTAGTAGCTGAGGCTGACAAGGTCACCTTTGCTGCATATCATCTTGTAGGCCCCGCCAGTCTATGGTGGGAGAATTATGGAGCTATGCGCCCAGCGGGCCATGTCACTACTTGGGCTGAATTCAGCGAGGCTTTCCGTGAACATCACATTCCGGAGGGTCTCATGGACCGTAAACATGAGGAATTTTGCAGTTTCACTCAGGGCCGACTCTCTGTGGATGCTTACAGCAGGGAGTTTGGTAACCTCGCACGATATGCCACTGAGGAAGTTTCTACCGATGCCAAGAAGCAAGCAAGGTTCCGTAAGGGGCTTAGTCCTGAGCTTCGCCGCGACCTCCGTCTGCATGAGTGCACATCCTTTCAGAAACTTGTTAACAAGGCCATCAGTGCTGAAACTGGCCAGACTGATTATGATGCAACACGCAAGCATGGCCGTGACATGGGTTCCTCATCCGGTGCTGGTCCTCAGAAGCGCCGCGTGTGGGTGCCCAACACTGCCCTGCCACCCAGGTTCACACCGAGGCCATCCTTCCAGGCGCCTCGCCCCGTTCAACAGTCTGCACCAGCCAAGCCCTATGGTGGTCCAACCAACAATGCTCCTCCACGTACCAGTTCCGTGACCTGTTTCAAGTGTGGGGAATCTGGTCACTATATGCGTGAGTGTCCCCAGACCAACCCCAATCAATCTGCTAAAGCTGTTGGCCGTGGCAAGCCGACAGGGAAAGTGTTCCACGCCAAGCCGGCCACCGCTACACGTGGCCATGTCAACTGTATCTCTGCCGAAGAAGCTCAAGAGGATCCCAACGTCGTTCTCGGTATGCTCCTTGTTAATTGCCACCCGGCATCTGTTCTTTTCGATACAAGAGCCTCTCATTCATTTATATCCGAGAACTATGCTCGTTTGCATAACACCGCATTCTGTGACATGCCATCCACTATGGAAATTTCTACTCCGGGTTCTAGATGGCAGACCTCCAGGGTAAGTTATGGAAATGAAATCCAAGTCGACAGACTTGTTTTCCTTGCATCTTTGATAGCTCTCAAACTTTCAGATATTAATATCATTTTGGGTATGGATTGGATGTCAGCTCATCATGCCAAAATTGATTGCTTCTCTAGGACTGTTCAACTCACTCACCCTTCGGGCAAGATAGTCAATGTCTTGACCCGATTAGCCAAGCGACAATTATATTCTCTTAACGCTAGCCCTTTGCCAGACCTTGAGGATGTTCCGGTAGTCTGTGACTTCCCGGATGTCTTCCCAGAGGAATTGCCAGGTGTTCCACCTGACAGGGATGTTGAGTTCGTAATAGACCTCATTCCAGGAACCGTTCCGATTGCTAGAAGACGCTATAAGATGGCACCACTAGAACTAGCTGAGCTTAAGAAACAACTCGATGAGTCCTCGAAAAAGGGTTTCATCCGACGTAGTTCATCTCCGTGGGCTTGCCCCGTCCTCTTCGTCAAGAAGAAGGATGGTACGGACCGGATGGTTGTAGATTATCGACCTGTCAATTTGGTCACAATCAAGAACAAATATTCGCTCCCCAGGATCAACGACCTATATGATCAGCTCGCTGGATCCTCAGTCTTCTCCAAGATGAATTTGAGGTTGGGCTACCATCAAATCAAAATTATAAGCAGGGACATTCCTAAAATGGCCTTTGTTACTCGTTATGGCCAATACGAGTACACCGTCATGTCCTTCGGCTTAACCAACGCTCCAGCCACCTTTTCTCGGTTAATGAACTCAATCTTCATGGAGTATTTGGATAAATTCGTCGTAGTTTATCTCGATGATATACTCATCTACTCCAAGAACGAGGAAGAACATGCCGAACATCTAAGGCTAGTGTTGAAGAAACTTCGAGAGCATCGCCTTTATGCCAAATTTTCTAAATGTGAATTCTGGTTGTCGGAAGTGACCTATCTGGGTCATGTAATATCTGGTAAAGGTATTGCTGTTAACCCTGAGCGAGTTCAAGCCGTCCTTAATTGGACTCCACCTGAATCGGTCAAGCAAGTTCGGAGTTTTCTGGGCTTAGCAAGCTATTGCCGTCGCTTTGTCGAAAACTTCTCCAAAGTTGCTAAACCTCTAACCGAACTCCTCAAGAAAGATAAGAAGTTCGAATGGACTCCACAATGTGAGCACAGCTTTCAGGAACTGAAAAGACGCCTGACTTCTGCTCCCGTACTGGTACCACCAAACTTCTCTAAGGACTTTGTTATCTACTGCGACGCCTCGCGACAAGGACTAGGCTGTATTCTCATGCAAGATCGACACATAATTGCTTACGCCTCACGGCAATTGCACCCACATGAGGAGAATTATCCTACTCATGATCTAGAGCTTGCAGCTGTAGTCTATGCACTTAAAACCTGGCGACATTACCTCCTCGGTAATTGTTGCGAAATATTCACTGATCACCAAAGTCTGAAGTACATCTTCACCCAACCGGATTTGAATCTCAGGCAAAGACGTTGGGTCGAGTTGATCACAGATTTCGACTTAGGAATAACTTACACCCCAGGAAAAGCCAACGTCATGGCTGATGCGCTAAGTCGTAAATCTTATTGTAACAACCTGATGTTACAACAAAGTCAACCGCTTCTCCATGAGGAATTTCGGAAGCTTAACCTTCACATTGTTCCTCAAGGATTTCTTTCCACCTTGGTGGCGAAACCTACTCTTACGGATCAAATCATTGCTGCCCAGAAGCAAGATAAGGGAATAGCTAAGATCAAGGAGAACATTGCTAGCGGAGGTGCTAGTTGTTTCTCCACAAATGATCATGGTGTTGTGTACTTTGAGAACCGCTTAGTGGTTCCCAAGAACCAGCATCTACGGCAGTTGATCCTTAAGGAGGCTCATGAATCTCCTCTCACCATTCATCCCGGTAGTACCAAGATGTATCAGGACCTACGTCAAAGGTTCTGGTGGACTAGGATGAAGAGAGAAATTGCTCAGTATATTGCTAATTGCGACGTCTGTCGTCGTGTAAAAGCAGAGCATCAACGGCCTGCTGGCACCCTTCAACCTTAGCTATTCCTGAATGGAAATGGGATAAAATTAGTATGGATTTCATTACCGGTTTTCCCAGGACCAAGAGAGGGAATAATGCTATCTTCGTCGTTGTCGATCGTCTTTCCAAAGTAGACCATTTCCTACCTGTTCGTGAGAGTATAACCGCTAGTCAATTGGCAGACTTATACATCTCCCGAATAGTGTCTCTCCATGGTGTTCCTTTGGAAATTAACTCGGATCGAGGAAGTCTTTTGACCTCTCGATTTTGGGAAAGTTTCCAAAATGCTATGGGAACCCATCTCTCCTTCAGCACCGCTTTCCACCCTCAGTCGAGTGGTCAAGTGGAACGCGTCAACCAGATTCTAGAAGACATGCTTCGAGCCTCTGTTATCTCATTCGGAATGGGTTGGGAGAAATGCCTTCCATTTGCCGAATTTGCTTACAACAACAGCTATCAATCTAGCTTGGGTAAAGCCCCTTTTGAAGTTCTCTATGGACGACGGTGTCGAACACCCCTTAACTGGTCAGAGACCGGGGAAAGACAATTCTTTGGCCCAGATATGATTCAGGAAGCAGAAGAGCAAGTTCGCATCGTTCGTGAAAAGTTGAAAACAGCCCAATCTCGTCAAAAGAGTCAATATGACCGAAAACATAAGGCTATGACTTTCGAGGTTGACGAGAAGGCTTATCTTCGGGTCACCCCTCTGAAGGGAACCCATCGTTTCGGTATCAAAGGCAAATTGGCTCCTCGTTACATTGGACCTTTTCGCATTCTCGCCAAACGAGGGGAAGTTGCCTACCAATTGGAACTACCTCCGCACCTCTCCAGAGTCCACGATGTCTTCCATGTTTCTCAACTCAGGCGTTGCTTCTCGGATCCTATCCGTGGAGTAGACTACGAAACGCTTGATCTCCAAGGTAATCTTACATATCGAGAGTACCCCATTCGTCTCCTCGATCGGGCCGAGCGTACCACTCGACGTCATAATATCAAGTTTCTCAAGGTTCAATGGTCGCACCATTCTGAGGATGAAGCAACTTGGGAAAGGGAGGATCGTCTTCGACTCGAGTATCCCGCCTTCTTCCCGGAGGAACCCAAATCTCGGGACGAGATTCTTTTGAGTGGGGGTGAGTTGTCACATCCTAGTTAGCCATGCATTAGAGTGTTGCATCATGTTCACTTTTTCATCAGAAACTTGAAATGGGGATGACAGAACCCCCAGTCCCCTCTGAAACCAACTAGGGTTTACTAAAAAACTTTTTCAATGAACCTGAAATGCCCTTCTAAAATGCCCATCATTTTTGTCTTGGTTCAGAACCTCTGCCAAAAGTGGTGCACATTTTCCTAGGCCATCTTAGGGTTTTTGAATTAAATCATAAATATTTGAATTTGGGCATTTAAAATTATATAAAATATTTAAATGCTCAAATATCTCCAAACTAAAATGTTTCATGTTGGAAATAATCCAACTATGGACCAGGAGTAATTTGGTGATTTTAGGAGTTGCCTAAGTATTTTATTTAATTCAACAAAGTTGCAGAAGTATTAAAAAAACAGAAACAGAAAGAAAATGGGAAAAGCTTACCTGGCGCCTGCTCCCGGCCCACCTGCCGGCCCAGCCCAGCACCGCTCCAGCGAGCTGCTTGCCGGCCAGGCAGGCAGGCAGGTGC
>NC_057803.1:337021106-337041626 GCF_018294505.1 Triticum aestivum
GCTCCCCGCCGCCCGTGCGTCCTCTCACCGTGTCCAGGAGCTCCGCCACTGTCCACTTCATCGAGCAGCCGATCCCCGAGCGCTCGCAACGCCCGAGTCCACCGCAACGACCTCGCCCGAACTGTCGTCACCGGAGATCCCCTTCAACACCGTCGTCGCTCCGGTCCATCTCCGGCCGCACCAAGGACTCCGTCGCACTCACTGTGAGCTTAGCCATCTTCCCCTCCCTTCCGTTCTTGCTCCCGAGCCGTGTAGCAACCTCCCGGAGCTCAACCGCACCCACCGCCGTGGAGCTCGTCGCCGACGTGCTCCCGGTCACCCTCCGGCCACAAACTGGTGTCCATCATGCTCACCGTGTCACTTAGCATCTAGCTAGCCACTCCCCGAGCCTCACCGACCCCTCTAGCGTCAAGTTCGTCTTCGGCCGAACCCCGGTGGCTGCCAAAGTCGTCGCCGGCGCCAACTCCGGCCACCCCGACCCCAACGGACTCCACCAAGAGCTGCGGCTCGTCCCCAGCTCCACTCCGGTGGTCTCGGCGACCCATTTGGTGGCCGGAACGACCAAAACCACTTCCGCCGCCGCGTCGGGCTCGCCGGCGGCTAAACGCCGGTGCAGCCGACCCGGGTTTGACCACGGGTGGGCCCTGGTTGACTCCCCTGAGTCAATGACAGGTGGGGCCCAGCCCTGTTAATTAAACAGGTTTAGTTTTAATTAACTTTAATTAAATTAATCACCCTGACACGTGGGATCCACTGTCAGGTTTGACCTGGACCAGTTCCGTTGACCTGCTGACGTCACACTGACGTCAGGCTGATGCAATAATTGATTTTCTGGAATTAATCTAATATAGGAAATTCCAGACTATAATTTAAACTTCAAAAATTCATAACTTTTATTCTGTAACTCCAAATCAGACAAATTATATATGAAAAATGATCAGAAAAATCCAATCTATCCATCTGTACTATTTTCATGCATGACTAAGCAAGTTAACTTGATGTTTAATGCAGAACAAGGAAAAGCACTTTAAAAGGCCATGTTTTGAGTTTGAAATTTGAATCTTTGATTCAAATTGGTTCAAACCCCTCTGGTCTTAGTTGCATTAGCCCAACACACTCATATTGCTATGTTTCATACATGCATCATATTGTTGCACATTGTTTGGTGATGGTTGTGTATCGGTGTTCTTTGCGGCAGGTTCTGCCTCCGAGGAGTACCGTGATTACCCTAACGAAGAACCGTATCAGTGCATCGAACCATCAGGCAAGCAACCAACCATTTGATCATATCGATATAATCCCATGTTCTCGCTCCTGCTCTCTTTTACTGCATTAAGACAACGCGTTTCAAACTGCTGTGTGCTACGGTAGTTGAACCCATTTCCTCTGCATGACCTGTCATTGCCACAGTAACTAGCTGAAACCCACTAGCATGTGTAGGAGTTGATTGAGCCATATGTATGTGTTGTTCCTACCTTGCTATGCCTGCTATGCTTAGAGTCGTGTCAGGTCTGGTTCATCTGGGTGATGGGCTAGAGTGAAATGATTATGTCGGTAATGAGAGTGGTGTGGTGAACACGATTTGGTAAAGGTATCGATGAGAGGCCATGTAGGAGTACATGGTGGGTTGTTTCATTGAAGCCGACCTTAAGCACTGAGATCTGTATGTGTGATTTAAGATACAGCTACTACCATGCATTGGGCCCTGAAATATGACCCCGCTCGACTTCTTATTCACCCTAGCTCTCTGTCCAGGAGTTGCAAGTAGTTTCTGGTGTTTGTAGCCTACTGGAGGTCGTGGACAGCGCTGACCATAGGGGTGGGCTGTGATGCGGTAGGTACGTGGCCGGGTGTACCGAATACCCGTTAGGTATCTCGGGAACCCTGTTCACATCGTTCGGGGCCGTATGGGAAACCTCGGCCGGACTCCCTGCGGATGGAACCTGGATAGGTGATAAACCTGGACTAGAGGCTTAAGTGTTTAGGTAGGTCGTGGTCTACACCCACGTCGGCTTTCGCTTGAAGTCTGCCGAGCACATATCGTGTGCAGACGCTAAGTGGTGGAAACATGTATGAATAAGTACACCCCTGCAGGGTTATCATGATCTATTCGAATAGCCGCGTCCGCGGTAAAGGACTACTTGGTTTCCTATACAGTTCATAGACAAGTAAATGGAAACTTTTAAAAGCCTCAAGATAAGTGTGAGTGCCGAGGATGGATTTTCCGTAGGAAGACGGAGGCGGATCCTCGGTAGTGTATTGAAGTGGTGAGTAGTGGACTCGTGTGTGCAAAACCATTTCAAGTTGGAGTATCATAGGATAGCCTAGCCAAGAGTCAAAGCTGGCTTGCTGCAATAACTCCACCAACCCTTCTTGATACTATGCATGTATGTAGGATCTGATGTAAGTCTTGCTGAGTACCTTTGTACTCATGTTGCTATAATTTACATTTTTTTACAGAAGACGCTGCAACCCCTTCTGATGGGTTCTATGTAGACGTTGACATCAACGAGTAGGCTAAAGGCCCAGGTGGTGATCCTGAGCTTGTGAAGGACCATGTAGTATAGCTAGGCTTTCCAAGCCTCTTTTATTTTACTAGTTGTCTGTACTCAGACAAGTTACTTCCGCTGCTGGTTTGTATGACTGTATGACTTGAATGTTGGGTCGTGAGACCCGTACCTTTGTGTATGTTATGTATGGCTCCCTGAGCCTTAAATAAAGTACTTGTGTCGTAGAGTCATGTTGCGATGCTTCGTTGTATTTGCACATATCGAGCATATTGTGTGTATGATTGAAATGCTTGGTATGTGTGGGATCTGACTATCTAGTTGTTTATCTTTAGTAGCCTCTCTTACCGGGAAATGTCTCCTAGTGTTACCGCTGAGCCATGGTTGCTTGCTACTGCTCTGGAACACTTAGGCTGGCCGGCATGTGTCCTTCTTCGTTCCTGTGTCTGTCCCTTCGGGGAAATGTCACGCTTTGAGTACCGGAGTCCTGTTAGCCCGCTACAGCCCGGTTTACCGGAGTCCTGCTAGCCCAGTGCTACAGCCCGGACCCACTTGCTGATGACCGACACGTTCGAAGCTGGGTCATGGATGCCTGTCCCTGTAAGTCTGTGCCGCTTTGGGTTTACGACTAGTCATGTCAGCTCGGGCTCCTTATCATATGGATGCTAGCGACACTATCATATACGTGAGCCAAAAGGCGCAAACGGTCCCGGGCAAAGGTAAGGCGACACCCGTGGGGATACCGTGCGTGAGGCCGCAAAGTGATATGAGGTGTTACCGGCTAGGTCGATGTGACATCGAGTCGGGGTCCTGACATTATCACCGTTCGATATAGGTATCCCACTCCATGACATGATGATATGCTTGATGAACTTAATGGTGCCACTATATTTTCAAAAACCGATCTTAAGAGTGGTTACTATCAAATGCGCATACAAGAGGGTGATGAACTGAAAACCGCTTTCAAAACCAAGTTCGGGTTCTATGAGTGGTTAGTCATGCCTATGGGTCTATCGGAAGCACCGGGTACTTTTATGCGTCTTATGAATCATGTTTTTCGTCCTTATATTGGTGTGTTTGTAGTGGTCTACTTCGATGATATCCTTGTTTTTAGCAAGTCTCTCAAAGAGCGTGTCACCCATGTCCGCACCGTTTTACAAACTCTTCGAAAAGAGCATCTCTATGCTAATATGGAGAAATGCCTTTTTGGCGTTGACAAGCTTGTTTTCTTGGGGTTTGTTGTCTCTTCCAAGGGTGTTCATGTTGATGAGTCCAAGATCAATGCTATTAAGACTTGCCCACAACTAACCAATTTGCAACAAGTGCGTAGGTTTCTTGGCCTTGCAGGTTTCTATCATCGCTTTGTGAAATATTTTAGCACCATTCCTTTTCCTTTGCATGATTTGAGCAAGAAGAATGCGCCTTTTGTTTGGGGACCATCCCAAGATACCGCTTTCAATGAGCTTAAGAATTTGCTTACTCATGCTCCCGTGTTTGCTTTACCCAACTTGGACAAACCTTTTGAGATTCACTGCGATGCTAGTGGTAATGTCATAGGAGGTGTGTTAACGCAAGAGAAGCGCCCCATAGCTTACTTTAGTGAGAAACTTTCCGGAGCACAACTCAATTACCCCATATATGATAAAGAGCTATATGCTTTAGTTCGCGTTTTGCACGAATGGGAACACTATCTTTGCCCTCATGAGTTTGTCATTCATACCGATCATGAAACGATCAAGTATCTTAAGGGACAAACCAAGTTGAACAAGCCTCATGCTAAATGGAGTGAATTTATTGAGTCTTTTCCTTATGTCATCAAGTACATCAAAGGTAAATAAAACATTGTGGCAGATGCCCTTTCCCGCATATGCATGCTTGTTACTCAACTTGAATTAGATGTCTTTGGCTTTGAGCATATAAAAGACTTGTATGAGCATGATCCTACTTTTGCTACTCCTTATGCCAAGTGTTTGACGCACACATCTTGGGAACGCTATTACGTCAAAGATGGATATCTTATGAGAGCTAACAAGCTTTGCATCCCCAAGTCTTCTCTTCGTTTGATGCGTTTGCAGGAATCTCATGGAGGAGGCTTAATGGGACATTTTGGATGCGACAAGACTTTTGCCACGCTCTCGAAGAACTACTTTTGGCCCAAGATGTTTCGCAACGTCAACCGCTTCACCAACCAATGCTCTACCTGTCGCAAAGCTAAGTCCAAAGCTCAATTCCATGGCCTTTATATGCCTCTACCAATTCCATACCAACCATGGGAAGATATTAGAATGGATTTTGTACTTGGATTGCCCAGGACTCGTAATGGAAAGTTATAGAGACAAAGGTGTCCCGATGTTTCGATGAGATAGATATTGTTTTCTGTGGGAGTCGACTTTGACGATCCGACTACGAACGTGCGAAGACGCCGCGCCTTAGCAATCGCTAAACCAGCTTCCGAGGGTTATTGACCACGCCGGAGCACGATCAACCTGACCACAAGGGCCTATTTCCTACGAGCAAACGAAGAACAAGGAAGAAACTGAGATTGCAATCTGGATATTGCGAATTAAAGAGGAAAGCTTTATTAATGACGGTGGGGTTTTGTGACGTCTTGGTCTGGTCGTTGGACACAAATGAAGTACGCAAAGTTGTAGCTATGGCGAACTTTTAATCTAAACAAAACCCAAAGTCTAGACGATACCCTAAGGGCTGTATATATGGAGGAAGAGGGGGGAATTTTGTGGCCCTTGGAGGAGGGGTCTGAAACCAACCCGAACTCTTGTTTTCCCACACATATGGACTCTAAAAACAACCTATACTTAAGTATTTCGAAAATACATGGGCCTGGCCCAATAATAAGGTGACACGGCACCTAGAATAGCCTTTGGACGAAATTTATGAAGTGGCATCTTGTAATTTCGTTGAAGGCTTCATGCACTCCTTATGGTCGCTTCAAAGTCCTGAAATCATCACTTGTAACTCCATTCTTGATCCCCTTGTGCATGCCATCATCTCCATGCTTGAACTTGCTCCAAGGTTCATCTTTCTTGTCCAAATTAGGCCCTTCATTTGTAAGCAAAACAAATGTATCCAATTTAGGCAGCATCATATTCTCATGAACATTAAAATCGTTACCAAGAAACGAAAGTACCCGATAATTCAATTAGCATGCGCGAGCTCTAGTAATTGGTCCAGTATGTATAGTAGCAGGGGCTGTGGGTGTAACAATGGTATTGATGTCCTTGTCATCTTCCCCTTCTTGAAATGAAGTCATCCTCGACGAAAGGTCATCTTCCTCACCTAAATAAGGGTTCAAATCTGCAATGTTAATAGTGAGACTAACCCCAAAATCTGCACGCAGCTCAAGTTTATATGCATTATCATTTATTTTCTCTAACACCTTAAAGGACTAGCAGCACATGGCATTATCTTTGATTTGTGCAAATTAGGAAATCTATCCTTACACAAATGTAACCAAACAAGATCTCCGGGTGCAAACACAACATGTTTTCTACCCTTATCTCCAGCAAGTTTATATTTATCATTCATACGCTCAATGTTTTCCTTAGTTAACTCATGCATTTTTAAAATCAATTGAGCATGTTCCTTAGCATCAAAATTAACCTGCTCCGAAGATGGAAGAGGCCACAAATCAATAGGTGCACGAGGCTGGAAACCATACACAATTTCAAAAGGACACATCTTAGTAGTAGAATGCAATGAATGATTATAAGAAAATTCAATATGAGGCAAGCATTCTTCCCACATTTTCTTATTATTCTTCAAAACAGCCCTAAGCATAGTAGACAATGTTCTATTGACTACTTCAGTTTGTCCATCAGTTTGAGGATGACAAGTAGTACTAAAAAGCAGTTTAGTCCCCAACTTAGCCCATAAACATCTCCAAAAGTGGCTAAGAAATTTAGTATCACAATCTTAAACTATAGTATTTGGAACACCATGCAAGCGAATAATTTCACGAAAGAACAAATCAGCAACATTAACAACATCATTGCTTTTATGACATGGTATAAAGTGTGCCATTTTCGAGAACCTATCCATGACGACAAATATGCTATCCCTCCCCTTCTTTGTTCGAGGTAAATCTAAAACAAAGTCCATAGATATATCCTCCCAAGGAACACTAGGTACAGGTAAAGGCATATATAAACCATGAGGATTGAGTCGTGACTTAGCTTTTTGACATGTAGTGCAGTGAGCAACAAAACGCTCAACATCACGTCTCATATTTGGCCAAAAGAAATGTGTAGCAAGTATATCCTCTGTCTTCTTGATGCAAAAGTGTCCCATTAATCCTCCTCCATGGGTCTCCTTCAACAACAAAGGACGAACGGAGTTAGCTGGAATGCATAGCTTGTTAGCACGAAACACAAATCCATCGTTAAGAACAAACTTGTTCCAAGATCTCCCTTCGTTACAATTCTGCATTACATCTTTAAAATCAACATCATGCACATATTGATCTTTGATGGTCTCCAAACCGAATATTTTGAAGTCAAGTGGTGAAAGCATAGTATAGCGACAAGACAATGCATCAGCAATAACATTTTCTTTACCCTTCTTGTGTTTAATGACATAAGGATAAGTCTCAATGAATTCAACCCATTAAGCATGTCTACGATTCAGTTTAGCTTGACTTTTAATATGTTTCAAAGATTCATGGTGAGAATGTATAACAAATTCTTTGGGCCATAAATAATGTTGCCAGGTTTCTAAAGTCCGAACAAGAGCATATAATTCTTTATCATAAGTAGAATAATTCAGACTAGGCCCACTCAATTTTTCAGAAAAGTATGCAACAGGTTTGCCATCTTGTAATAACACACCTCCTAATCCAATTCCACTAGCATCACATTCAAGCTCAAAAGTCTTATTAAAATCAGGAAGTTGGAGTAAAGGAGCATGTGTCAACTTATCTTTCAATACCATGAAGGCTTCTTCCTGTGCGGTACCCCAAACAAAAGGCACATCCTTCTTTGTAAGCTCATTGAGAGGTGCAGCAATGGTGCTGAAATCAATCACAAAACACCTATAGAATCCAGCGAGGCCAAGAAAACTCCTCACTTGTGTGACCGTTTTGGGCTGCGGCCAACTCTCAATAGCTTCAATCTTGGCTTTATCAACTTCAATTCCCTGTGGAGTAACAACATAGCCAAGAAAAGATACTCGGTCGGTGCAGAAGGTGCACTTTCCAAGGTTACCAAACAAATGTGCATCACGTAGATCAATAAAAATAGCATGTAAATGTTCCAAATGTTCCTCCAAAGATTTACTATAAATCAGTATATCATCAAAATAGACTACCACAAATCGTCCAATGAAAGCACATAGAACTTCGTTTATTAACCTCATGAAAGTACTAGGTGCATTAGTTAACCCAAAAGGCATGACTAACCACTCATATAAACCAAACTTAGTTTTTAGTGCAGTTTTCTATTCATCTCCCAATTTCATACGAATTTGATGGTATCCACTACGCAAATCAACTTTGGAGAATATTGTAGAGCCACTCAATTCATCAAGCATATCATCTTGCCTAGGAATAGGATGACGATAACGAATAGTAATATTATTAATGCGTCTACAATCAACACACATACGCGACGTACCATCCTTTTTAGGCACTAGTATAATAGGAACAACACAAGGACTAAGAGATCCGCGTATGTAACCTTTGTCGAGCAACTCCTGTACTTGACACATAATCTCCTTCGTCTCCTCTGGATTGGTACGGTATGGTGCACGGTTGGGTAGCGATGCACCGGGAATTAAGTCAATTTGATGCTCAATCCCTCGAATAGGTGGTAATCCCGGTGGCACGTCTTGTGGGAAGACGTCAGCGAACTCCTGCAAAATGTTAGTGACAGCAGGGGGCAAAGAGGAAGGCACGTCCTCGAATGAAAATAATGCCTCTTTGCACACAAAAGCATAGCAAACAGATTTGCTGAAATCTAGCTCATCAATATCAGATTTTGTGGCAAGTAAACATGCTCTTTTCAATTTAATTTCAGAAGCAACACTAGATGGTTTATTATTAGGTTCCATTTGTTGCTCAAATTCTTTTGCCACAATCTACTTTTCACTCTTATTTTTCTCCTGTTTTGCTTTATTAGCTCTATTAATATCATCTTTCAAAATGGATTCAGGAGTCATAGGAAGCAAAGTGATATGGCTATCCTCATGAACAAGAGTATATTGATTATTTCTACCATGGTGTACATAATTTTTATCAAATTGCCATGGTCTACCAAGTAATAAGGAAGATGCTTGCATAGGTACCACATCACAATCAACATAATCAGCATATGTAGAGATACTAAAATGCACACGAACAGTACGTGTTACCTTAACCTTGCCGCTGTTGTTGAAGCATTGGATGTAGTAAGGATGTGGATGTGGTCTTGTGGTGAGAGATAGCTTCTCCACCATCTCCATGCTAGCCAAGTTGTTGCAGCTCCCTCCATCTATGATGAGCGAACAAAATGTTCTTTCACAACTCCCTTTGTATGGAACAAATTATGCCTCTGATTTTGCTCAGCTTGTGTAACCTACACACTCAAAACACGTTGAGCAACTAAACATTCATACCTGTCAGAATCTTCAGTAGCCATGTATTGCGTCTCATGATCAGAATCATCTCCACCGTGTTCTTCATGTGTAATAAGAGCCAAAGTCTCCTCATCATAGTCACTAGCGGACTCATACCCACCATCCTCAGTAGAAATCATCACACGCTGAGATTTGCATTCTCTCGGAAAATGTCCTCTTCCCTTACAATGACAACAAATAATATCACTTGTGTGCCCTGTTGATGCCATGGAAGAAGAAGAGCTCTGCGCAGGCCCGGCAGGTGTGCTCTTGGTAGATAGTGGTGGTTGTGCCTGCTTTCTTGTATCACGGCTGTAGGTGGCACCTGATGGAGGTGCTGGTGCTGTGGAAGTAGAGGATGCATGTGGTGTCCATGATGAAGGTCGACCTACAGAAAAATTAGTTCGCACCAATGTCTGTCGATCCTGCACTTCACGTTCAGCTTTACAAGCAAGATGGAATAAACGAGTGATATTAGTATAGTCCTTATACTCTAGAATGGTCTGAATCTCTCTATTTAATCCACCCATAAAATGTGCAAGCATAGCTTCATTCTCCGCAATAATACCACATCTAATCATGCTAGTTTGTAATTCCTGATAATATCCTTCTATAGAATTGTTTCCTTGTCTTAAACGCTGTAATTTTTGAAGTAATTCACGTTGATAATATGGTGGAACCCAATGAGTACGCATAGCAGTTTTCAAAGCAGCCCAAGTAGTTGGAATAGGATATAATCTACAATGTTCAGACCACCAAACACATGCGAAGCTAGTGAAAGCACAAATAGCAGCAGGAACACGTCTCTCCTCAAGATATTGTAAACACGTAAAACGTTGTTCGGTTTCTAACTCCCAAGTAAGATATATATCAGGAACATATCTACCCTCAAATGCTGGAATATTCAATTTCAGTTTAGGAAGATGGTCATGATCTCGTACCTCATATGGTGGTGCAGCCCTGCCGTTGCGATGATATACCTGAGGACGACCTGGTGGTGGTGGTGCTGGTGGTTGCACGTAGTTCTGATTTTGATCAACCTCATCCTCATAATGGTCCTCCACCTCTGCAGTAGCAGCATGAGCTACAGAAGCATCAATAGCGGCACCAGAATTTTGCCTAGGGTCAATGGGAACGCGTTGTTGTTGTTGTTGTTGTTGTTGTTGGTGTTGTTGTTGTTGTAGAGGTGCGTTAGGTGTAGCCAGTGGTGGTGGTGGAAGACGTGCGAGCAATTCATTAAACTTGTTATCGAGCTTTGTTTCAAACGTCTTCTCCGTGCCATCTATCTTCTCCATGGCCTCTTCAAATATGTTTAGCACATCTCGCACCTGTCCACTCATCATTTGCTGAAATTTATCATGCAACTCCTTATTCGTCATGTTCTCCCAGTCAGTCTCGTCGGCCTGTGATCCTGCCATGGTTAGCAACAATAGAAACACACAAGAATACGATCCTACAGACTAGTAACAAGAGGTGGTGGTGGGTGTCACAAATCCGTCAAGCAAATCTCAAATTCTTGCCAGTTCTTACCCAGTAGCAGGCGGTGATCGGCAACCGTCGTAGTCAAAACTCTCAAAGCTTGGATAGAGCGATTACCAGGGAGAGTAAAACACATGACGTAGATGTATGTTGATGTAGGGTAGGAACCCTAGGGGCCGATCTTTCACGAAAGGAGTGGATCCCGTGAAGAACACGAAGAACACAAGGGGAACAACAAGGGAAACACGAGGTGAAAACGAGAGGAACACTCAAACTAACAAGAACAAGTCACACATGAACTAGATCCTCAGATACATAAGGGTTCACACGATCCACAATCAACTAAGGATGATACAAGTAGCACGATCTTCTCCTTGAGGAGGTCTTGAGTTCTTCCCTAAAAGGGTTCTTGAATCCGCTTGGGGGATCTTCACCGGTGGAGGCTCGAATCTCCGTGGAGAAGGTGACCAAGTGGATGAGCAAAGATCTCACACAAACATGAGCTAATTCTTTGCTAACCCTAGAAAGTTGGACGAGGTGGAGTATATATAGTCTTAGTGCAAAAGAGGGGGAGGTGAAGGGGTACATGGGCTGCGGCCCAACACGAAACAGTGCACAGGCGTCGGACGTCCGGGAGTCACCGGTCGTCCGGATGCTTGCGAGGGTCCGGACATCTGGTGCCTGTTGGACGTCCGTAGATTCGGCTCGGGTGGTCTTCGGTCGGACGTCCGATCGGGCTCGGTCGTCCGAGGAGCGTCGGTCATCCGTGGAGCGTCGAAAGTCCATAGTTTTGGCTTGGGTGTGGAAATGTCAGACGTCCGGTCTGGGTTGGACGTCTAGAGCCTGGAGGTTGTCAGACGTTCGGTCCTAGCCGATCGTCAGGAGCCTGTAGCTTCTTCTTCATCACTTCTTCTTCTTCGTCTTGACGTCCATCTTCCTCTTCTTCTTCTCCTTGCTCCTTAGCTTCTCCATGGTACCTGAGTATGCACAATGTTTCCGTATGAGGTAGTAGCCATGTTTCATGTGCATCGAAGTGGAAACGTGAGAGGAGTGATGTCACCTCGGTTTCGAGAGCTCTTGCGCGTGCACGTGTCATGGGTCCGCTAGGCACTAGGTGAGGCGCTTGTAGGTCCATGGGATGACCTTGGGATGCTCCGCATAATCTCCCCTCCCTTGGGGAAGATCCGTCCTTAGATTAAATTCTTCATCACCATGGAAGGGAGAGAGATCTTTGACGTTGAAGATTTCGCTCATGGAGTACTTGTCGCGTGGAATGTCGTTCTTGTAGGCGTTGTCGTTGTAGTGTGCAAGCACCTTGAAGGGTCCATCTGCTCGTGGTCGAAGCTTGGACTTGCGTTCTTGTGGAAAGCAGTCCTTGCAAAGGTGTAGCCACACGAGAACACCAATGTTGAAGACCATAGGTTGCTGGTTGAAGTTGAGCTTGGCTGCAAGGCGTTGAACTTGGAGCTCGATGGTGTTTCTTGTATCTTCGTGCACCTTCTTGAGATGTGTCACACGCACACTTGCGTCCAAATTGATGCGCTCTTGGAGTGGTAGATGGAGAATTTCCAAAGGGGACAAAGGATTGAATCCGTAGACGACCTTGAATGGGGACTTGCCGGTTGTTGAGTGTCGTGCTCGGTTGTAGGCGAACTCGGCGATAGGTGGGCACTCCTCCCACTCCTTGATGTTCTTCTAGATGAGTACTCGAAGTAGAGTGGAGAGTGTGCGGTTGGTAACGTCCGTTTGGCCGTGGGTTTGTGGATGATACGCCTTGGAGAAAAGTAGCTTGATTCCAATCTTGGCGCATAGGGTCTTCCAGAAGTTGCTAAGGAACTTGACGTCGCGGTCCGAGACGATCGTCTTTGGCACTCTGTGTAGATGCAATATTTCCCCACAAAAGAGAGTAGCAACATGTGAAGCATCGTCTATCTTGTTGCAAGGGATGAAATGTGCCATTTTGGAGAAACGGTCCACAACGACAAATACCGAATCCTTCCCATTTCGAGTCCTAGGCAGACCAAGTACAAAGTCCATGCTAAGGTCTTCCCATGGTTGATATGGGATTGTGATGCGGAGCATCCTACGTTCATCCCCATGACACAAGCACGAGCTAGAGCTCTCAAGAACGAGATGACTTCTTTCCTTAGTGATATCCCATTTGATCCTCTCGAGGCATGGCTACAACCTAAGTCCGGAATGTTATGCATGATTAGGTATCAAGAGGACCCTTCCAAAGATGCATGTGAAGTCGGACAAACCGCCAAGTCCACGGATGAAGAGAACCGCCGAAAGGAGAAGAAGGCAACTCGAGGACCCGGACATCCGGCTGCTGGAGACGACCACTACAGCAACAGCTGCCCAGCCGCCAAGTGCTACAGGCCCCGGACATCCGCCCTCGCACCCGGGAATCCGGCACCCTACAAATAGAGAGCAACAAAGTGAGCTCCTCTAGCCAGGACATCCGGCCTGCCAGCCCGGACATCCGGCTCTCCGTGAAGCCCCGGACATCCGGCCCGTCGCCCGGACTTTCAGCCTCCCCTGCCTGCATGCAGTGCGTCTGGGCCCAGGCCCATGTACCCCTTCGCCCCTTAGACTATATATACTGCCCCTCCACCTACGTTTTAGGGTTAGTGTTGTGTTAGCTCATTTGTGAGATAGAGCTTCGCTCATCCATATTGGATCTACTCCACGAGAGAGACCGTGACCCCTCTACGGAGAAGATCCACCTTGGATGCAAGACCCCTCATGGGAAGATTCCCTTGTGGATTCAAGACCTCCTCTACGGAGAAGAACCGGCTACCCTATGTATCGTTCTTTGTTGGATTTGGACCGTGTATCTCTTTGTGTTGATGGATCTAGCACATGTGTGATTGTTTCTTGTCTATTTGAGTGATTCCTCTCTTTCCCCTCGTGTTTTCCCCCTCGTGTTCTTCATGTTCTTAGTTGGATCCGCTCCTTTCGTGAAAGATCGAGCCACTAGGATTCTACCCTGCATCATCTTGGTATCATGAGCCACGTTGATCACGACTTCTAAGCCTCCCAGTTGTGTTTTCTACCCTAATTTTGTTGATTTCGTCCTAAATTCGAAAATCCCCACCAAAAATAGCCCCCAATTTTTTTGTCATTTGTTCGTTTTAATGATGTTTTATTGGATTTGATCCATGGATTTGCTTGGTTTCGAGTGGATCTAGCATATCCCCAAGTTTCCCCAAACAAGATCTGGAATCGTCGGGCCGGACATCCAGGCCATCGGGCCGGACATCCGGGCCCCAAGCCGGACATCTGGCTCCTGAAGCGCCAAATCTGCATGGTTCTGGACATCAGGTCCCGGATTTCTGGCCCCGAGCCCGGATGTCCGACCCCTCGGATTTCAGCCTTCCCCATTTCACCATTTTGTCCATAACTAATTCATCCGGAGTCTGTTTTTGACGTTCTTTAGCTCATTGAAAAGCTCTTCACATCCCCCTTCCCACAAAAATACTACCATCACCATTTGAGTCCATAATTTTTTTGGAACTTTGGCATATTTGCCTAGGGCTTCCACCACAACCTCCGCATAACCACCACCGACTTCCGCAACCTAACCAATTTTGCTTGAGGAGTGATTTGAGTCTCCTAAGGTGTTTAGGCTACTTAGGGATGGTTGCTTCTTCATCAACCACCACCACCATAACTTCCGCATAGGCTTGACCACCATACACTTCCACCATCCCAACTTAACCCAATTTTGTTAGTGTTGTGAGTTGTGTCTCCTAAGGTGTTTCGGCTACTTAGGGACCGTGCTTTCAACTCAGACACCATGTATACTATACCACCTTACCCTCCACTTCTGCGTTGCCTACTCGCAAAACCCATGATTGCATTTCCGCAATCCCATTGAGCTTCCGCAACCACCATCACATCCTGCTACCACCATTTGACATTTGACATTTGAGATTTTGAGTTCACGGTTTTTCCGTTTCCTAAGGTGTTTCGGCTACTTAGGGACAAGTCTCCATCATCTTGGTATCTCCATCAAGATCACCACCACTCATCATCGCCAAGGACGGTAACCTCCATATCATCTTGGTATCGTGCTATCCCTCCATTGTATATTCCCTTGCCATTGCATTGATAACCCCTAGCCCATTTTGCGTCACTTACCTATCGATACTAGCCTTTGAGTATTGCTAGCAACGTTACTTGTGCACATTAGTGATCTACACCATACATTGCATACATAACATATCATATTGGTATCATATCATCCCTTGTGTCACAAGATTGTTCCCGTATATACCCAATTGCTATCTTGGTTTGTGCATTTTGCATCATGGCCATACAAAAAAAGAGAATAAGCTTTTAAGCAAAGAAAAAGAGTGAGCAAAGAGCTTGTAAGCAAGTTCCATAGCATCATACCACATTGCATATAGGATCATCTTGGATCATAACACCGGGAGCCATACATACATAGCATACTTGGGATAGAAGTTTTTACATTTCACATCTTATAGGTTGTGCACAAGTGTCGTATCTGCCTATTGAGCAATCGTGCTAGCGTCTCCCTTGAGTTGTGCAACAAGACCATTTTCCGTGGATTCCACATTTTGAGCTCATTCCTTGGTTGCACGACCCCATTTTTCTATCTGTGTGTGTTTCCATGTGCCACATATTGCTATTGGTCAACTTGTTACACTTGCGAATTTGTGAATCTCTTTCAACATTATTGACTCTTGCTAAAATTTCACATCAAATTTTTGTGCCGCTATCCTCACCGAGCTCCACCATAAGCCTTATTTGTGTAGGTGTGAGAAGCCGACAAGAATTTATACCAATTGTGCTATTTCCTTGTCCACGTTGGAGTGATCATTGATCCACTTTCAACTTCGGTCAAGGTACATTTCGTATTCGTTCTTCTCTTTCTACCACTCACATTTTTCTCTTGTAGTGATGGATAGGCAAGGCATTTTATCTCTGGTCTTCCACAACAACGATGGCGTGAACAACTACATCACCAAAGCGTCAATCTTCGATCTACACTGACAAATGCAAGGCGCACAATCAAGATTGCAAGAGCGCATCGAGAACCTCTCCATTGACATCTTCCACTCCGAAGCGAGGAAAATGTACTACATCGACAACAAGCTTTCCGCACAAAAGGAGGAGCAAGATGCAAGGATGGAGGAGATTCGGACCTTGTTGATCAACCGTTCTTCCCCTTCATCATCCTCAATGCAGCGACGTTCAAGTCACAAGTCTTCGGAGCGCAAAAATGACGTAAGCGCAAGTCGTCCACGTCCACATCTCCATGGAGACCACCATCACGTTCGTGATCCACATTGTCATGAAGGGCAAGTAACCTCCAAGCATCATGTGCATGACGACGACGAATGCCATCGAGCTCAAGCACGAGAACGACACCACACATGACATTGAGAGCATTTCCTATGAGAAGATGAGTGTGACCACCACTAGCCCCACACTTGAGAGCATGCCACACATCCTATGTGAGGTTGAGAGCCATTTGAGTGACTCCACCGACCATATGAGTGAGAGCATCGAAGAGGGAGTGAGTGAGCCACAACACTTAGTGAGTGAGGTAGTTGAGACGGCATGTGAGGCCACCATGATTTCTAACAACTTAACCTCTACTCCGAGTCTGTTTTCTTTGGTGCTAGGTCTCCTACATGATGACACGCCTATCCTCGACGAGTCCATACCTCCAAAGGAGATGACGATGGCCATGATGGATGATGATGCACCACCCACATGGTTCCATCAATATGAAGATGACCACGACTTGGTCTTCAACACCTCACCTACAACACATGAGCGATGCTCCAAAGGTAAAATAGGTGATGGTGCTTCTCTTGTCCCACTAGTGGACTATCTCACCAATGATTGCTTGCATGATGTTGATCCACCTATTCCCATGCTTCATGCTAGTGTGACTTCTTCATGTCATGACTTACCTATTTATGATGAATATGATGATGAGCATGTTGATTTGCCTAGTTGTGATGCTATGCTCCATAGGATATCATGTGAAAATTCTATTGGTCACATCATATTTGATAATCCTTTGAACTTGTCATATGCTCTGAGTGAGATCTCCTATATTGCCTCATTTCAATCTCAACATATTAGCTATGCATGCCCCATTAAAATAAATCCCATTTGCACTTGTGGCATAGATGACGAGATGATGGTCATTGGCTTTTGTTTTTCATGTGATGATATTGCCATGCTTCCTTTACATGATTTGCGCAATTCATCTACTATGCCATGCCATGATCACATTGTTCCAGATATGCATTGTTTTGGATGTTGTCAATATTCTCCATGTGATGTTTCCATTAATGCTCATGAGGAGACCCCCATAGTTTCCTCATACATATTAGGAGATTTTGATGCATTCCATACTTTGCATGATTCCCATAATTGCTTGCACCATATGCATTCCATGAATAACAATGCTTTACATATTTCCCATGATGCATTACACAATTTGGGTCTCCATTATGCTATACATAACAACAAACCTATCATGATGGATGAAATGTTTCTCTATCATGCATCACATTTATTTGAGCATTGGATATTTTGTGCCAACCAACATCATGCACGTGCGCATCATTATGGATGATGGATGATGTTTTGTGTAGGTACTCACGTATACTCGTCAACCTCATCTCAGTCCCAAGAGTTGACGAAACGAGCTCTTGAGAGCAAAGATCACTTGGGATCCTGTGAACTATCCTTACCACTGCTCTCTTCGCGCAATGACTAGGCGCATCTCTCTCACTTGTCTCTCACACGGTTATGGGCTATATACCACTTGTCGCTTCATGCTCATTTTACCGTGTTCACTTTGCATGCTATGCTTGCTTCTATACCTTTGCCATGCAATTGTGACCCTTGCGTGCATCTACCCATGATTAACCATTATGCTACTCCTATTTGTATTTGCATGCTTGGTGGAGATTCTTGTTGCTATTGCCATGTTTATCATGTGCCTCATGCTATTGATGCTATTTTGCTCATATCCTCCTTTCATGCTTGTGCTATGTCATGTGAATTATTCATCCACACTATTTTCACCCATGACATGCTTGCCATGATTTCTTCTAGTATGTTGCATCTTCGCACTACTAGCTTGCTTGACTTGATCGCCATGATTGCTTGCTTTGTCGCATCACCCATGTTCAACTCTTACTCGCTTTCTTGGGTTGATGACGTACATGCTCGTGCCTCTCACATGATATATTTTGTTCATTGTCGCTTTCCTCCAATTGTTGCATCTATGCTTATTGATCTTGGAGACTTGGACACTTTACTTGTGATGCATGCTTGTTTGATTGAGCCTATTGAATTTGGTTGTTCTCGCATCATATGCCTCCATAGTATGAAATGCTCCCTTGTCCTTTCTTATGATGAGCATGATGCATACACTTGTTGGGTATCTTATCACACGAATGATAGGTTTTGCATTTCCGCTAACCTCATTTGTTTTTCCGAGTGTTTGTCATGTTCTTTCATTTTGAAGGATTCACAAGGCAATACCGTCATGAGACAGTTTGGTCATGTGAAGGGATACACGATGTGCAACACCAACATTTGCGAGAACCCCTTCCCTTTGAGCCATCCTCAAATATGCATATTGGATGGGTCACTCTTTCATTGTTGTTTCCTTCTTGTTGTCTACATGGTACATCTCGTGAACGAAGGAGCGACATTGAAGATTGGCTCTATGGACCTTCACATTGAGGAGCGCTCGGACTTATTGGAAGCACCTTCGAACCTCCACTCATGCCACGACATTGAGCATTGGTACACCAACACCTCCATATTTGTTGATTGTGCCCACACATGTCCACTAGTGTAGAACCGGGCAATAGCACCGGTTCGTAAGGCCCTTTAGTGCTGGTTTGGTAACCGGCACTAAAGTGTGGGCACTAAAGCCCCCCCCCCATTTAGTGTCGGTTCAGCATGAACCAATGCTAAAGGGCAACCACGTGGCACGAGCCAGCTCCGTGGGCGCGTAGGACATTAGTACCGGTTGGTAACACCAACCGGTACTAAATGTTTGGGTGTGTTTTGGTTTTATTTTTTATTTTTACTTTAATTTTGTGTTTTCAATTTAAGTTATTGATTGTTTTACATTATAATGAGTTGTTAAATCATTAGGTGAATGTACCACAGATTAGTTTGATTGGATGCATGTGGATCCTAGCTAAGTCATCAAGTATATATATGTCATATCCATATTATATATACTTGATCACCTAATTAAGTGATGAGGTAATATGGATATGGCATATACTTGATCACTTAGCTAGAATCCATCCAGTTGAAACTAATCTGTGGTTTCTTTCATAAATGATATAATAACTCATCATCATCATCATATTAATATAAAAACTCTTGCATCATATATATCATCACCAACAACAGTTTTCATAGCTAGCTAAAAATCATCATATAATAGTCGTCTCATTACCACTACTTAATCATCATATAGTCATTACCACTATCTAATCACCACCAACACTAGCTTAAAGAAGAAACATTCACTTGTACCAGAAGCAAAGATATCATCGAGTTCAGCATGGTAATGATATTATAAGCGTTCATAACACCACAAAAGCAAATCACTCTTTGAGATTAAGTTCAGGATGAAGAACATGGACATGAGAGGACAAGTACTAAGAGCATGAACTAGCTAATTAATCACTCCTGCTGCTCTCTCTCAGGTAAAATAGCATAGAACATGTATAGCTTTCCTGATTCATCATATTGGAGCATGCAGACGAACCTGTCTCCTAATCGTGGGTTGCGCTTCTGATTGCTGCTCCCTAGTACTTCTCTGCGATCGTTCACAATTTTTCTCCAGTCTTTTACTATTAAGCATTCCTCGCTATTAGAAATCCTGAATGCACTAAAGTGCATTATAGAATATCCTGGTCGTAAGCTAACAATATTCATGGAAATAAGCTGTCAATATAAATTGAGATCTATTAATTATTCAACTGGTTCAAATAATCTCATATCAAAGACATAAATATGGTTGACAAACTAACATAATGGTAGAACTGGAGGCGTCTGCACATTGACCCAGATGTCTCTATTACCTTCCAGACGAATATCAAAGGTGATAACCCTATCAGGCTCAAATGCATAAGCCTTGCATAGTGCTGGCCAAGTTTTGCATTCAAAATAGGTATGTGTCTGCATTGTATAATTTGACGTTGAAGGTATAAACATTCTCGGTCTTCAAGTAAACTCTTTTTACCTCCATAGTTTCGTTAGGACTGAAACCTATCTTATCCAAGACAAAAATTCTTGCATGGCAGGGAATACGCTAGTAGAATAGTGAAAAATTAAAATTAAAAGTTGAAGCAAAAGAAGCATAAGCCATGATTAATTACGAAAAAGACTTGTCATTGTGACTTATTGTATCCACTTCGAAGTTCTCATCCAGCTTGATGCTAAAGCGTCTATCATCAACTAGAAAATTTCTGCCGCACAGGCCGCGCTGGTCTTCGCAGTATTCGCACATAATGAAATCGTGTTCGTCGTCAGACGACATTCCTATGTTCATAGGTGAAACATTAAACACTTATTAGTTCTATTAATTCAACTAATTCTGTTAATTCAACTAGTTCAACTAATTAATTAAAATAATTCAACTAAGCACTTACGAAAAATATACCTAAATAAAGTAGCTCAACTAATTTAACTAACTAGTTGAACTAATTAATTCAACTAATTCAACTAAACTAGTTCTATTAATTTCTTATAACTAAATTAAACTAAAGTTAATTAGATTCAACTAAATTAAACTAATTAATTCAACTAATTCAACTAACTAGTTCAACTAATTAATTCAACTAATTCAACTAAAGTAGCTCAACTAATTCAACTAACTAGTTCAACTAAACTAATT
>NC_057803.1:337042471-337044239 GCF_018294505.1 Triticum aestivum
CGACAACGGGGACGTGGACGGGCCGGGCGGGGACGACGGGATGACGGGGCGGGGCGCGGCGATGGGGACGGGCGGGGCGGCGACGACGGGGACGGGGACGGGGCGACGACGGGGGCGTCAACGAGGCATCGAAGGGGGCAGCGACGGGGGCGGCGGGCGACGGGACAGAGGAGAAGAAGCAGATGAGAAACTGAATTTTTTGAAGTGTTTTCTTAAATAGGATGGGCCTTTAGTACCGGTTGGAGCCACCAACCGGTACTAAAGGCCAACTTTGGCCAGGCCAAGAGGCGGGAAGAGCACCCTTTAGTACTGGTTGGAGCCACCAACCGGTACTAAAGATCACCCTTTAGTACCGGTTGGAGCCACCAACCGGTACTAAAGGTTGTGTGCTACCACCTGCGGTGCACAAAGTTTAGTCCCACCTCGCCGGGCGAAGGGCAGCCGCACTGGTTTATAAACCCAACCGCGGCTGCCCTTTCGAACTCCTCTATAAAGCAGGCTTTTGGGCCTAACTATGGCGCGCTGCCCTGTGAGTCTGCTGGGCCTCGTCGGCCTGAAATTGCACGCCCGTGGTCTAGCAGGCCCACAGGACAGCGCCCCAATTTTTTTTTATATAGTTCTTTTTTCTGCTTTATTTTTTCATCTATTTATTTCTGAGTAGTTTTTTTATTTTCTGCTATATTTATTTTCTTCTATTTATTTTGACTAGTTTTTCTATATAGTTTTTTGTTTTCTGCTATAGTTTTTTTTCTTTTCTGCTATTTTTTCTTTTCTGCTTTATTTATTTTCTTCTATTCATTTATTTTTATATAGCAGAACATGCAAGAACAACAAATGATGTCAGAACATGTTGGAAATTGATGACGTCGCTTTGAATGCTGCATACTGAACACAAAAGAAGTCCGGAGTTCAAATAAGTTTAAAAAACATTGAAGTGCCCGTGTAACACATGAGTTCATGTCCGAAACCCTGATACTCCGAAAGAGATTGTCCGGTTTGTACACGAAGTGCATCCAGTTTTTGCCGTGACCCTCTCTACTCTCTCACACATGCTATGCAGGTGAAATGATGATACCATGCTAAATTTCAACATTTTCACAGTTTATTTTGTAGTGATTTTCAATTTCATGGTCATTTAGCTCTTTAAACAATTCGGTAAATGACTGGAAACAGCAAATGATGTCAGAACATGTTGGAAATTGATGACGTCGCTTTGAATGCTGCATACTGAACACAAAAGAAGTCCGGAGTTCAAATAAGTTTGAAAAACATTGAAGTGCCCGTGTAACAGATGAGTTCTTATCCGAAACCCTGATACTCCGAAAGAGATTGTCCAGTTTGTACACGAAGTGCGTCCAGTTTTTGTCGTGACCCTCTCTACTCTTTCGCACATTCTATGCGGGTGAAATGATGATATCATGCTAAATTTCAAAATTTGCACAGTTCATTTTGTAGTAATTTTCAATTTCACGGTCATTTAGCTCTTTAAACAATTCGGTAAATGACTGAAAACAGCAAATGATGTCAGAACATGTTGGAAATTCATGACGTCACTTTGAATGCTGCATACTGAACACAAAGGAAGTCCGGAGTTCAAATAAGTTTAAAAAACATTGAAGTGCCCGTGTAACAGATGAGTTCTCGTCTGAAACCCTGATAGTCCAAAAGAGATTGTCTAGTTTGTACACGAAGTGCGTCCAGTTTTTGCCGTGACCCTCTCTACTCTTTTGCACATGCTATGCGGGTGAAATGATGATACCATGCTAAA
>NC_057803.1:337044481-337052676 GCF_018294505.1 Triticum aestivum
ACTGAACACAAAAGAAGTCCAGAGTTCAAATAAGTTTAAAAAACATTGAAGTGCCCGTGTAACAGATGAGTTCTCGTCCAAAACCCTGATACTCCGAAAGAGATTGTCCAGTTTGTACACGAAGTGCGTCCAGTTTTTGCCGTGACCCTCTCTACTCTTTTGCACATGCTATGCGGGTGAAATGATGATACCATGATAAATTTCAACATTTTCACAGTTCATTTTGTAGTGATTTTCATTTTCACTTTCATTTAGCTCTTTAAACAATTCGGTAAATGACTAAAAAACAACAAATGATGTCAGAACATGTTGGAAATTGATGACGTTGCTTTGAATGCTGCATACTGAACACAAGAAGTCCGGAGTTCAAATATATTACTAAAAATAAAAAAGAGGTGCAATGCTGGTTAATTTGCTTCAAGCCTTTCGGAATAGTGTAGACTGCACTGCACATAGCTCAGTGCAATCTATGCTATTCCGAAAGGCTTGAAGCTAATCAACGTGCAGATGAGCATTGCGCCTCTTCATCATTGTCTCCGCACTCACGGCTTATAAACCGCTCATACTGCCTCTCCCTTGGCGAGGTGGGACTAAAAATCAGTTTACTATGAAACTCTAGTACCGGTTCATGCCATGAACTGGTACTAAAGGTCTTCGTGGGGGCCCCAGCCTGACCACAGCCACACTGGCCTCATTAGTATCAGTTCGTGGCATGAACCAGTACTAAAGGTTGCCCATGAACCGGTACTAATGATGTCCGCCCGCCTAGCCGTTGGAACCGGCACTAATGGTCACATTACTGCCGGCTCAAATTCAAACCGGCACTAATGTGCTTCACATTTGACCCTTTTTCTACTAGTGGTCTTGCTCGATGGACATATCATACACATGACAAATTTGCATCTTATGCATGGATTGACTCACATTATGATTGCCTTGTTGCATCTTGTATTCCCATGTCGTCCATGATATATGAGCTTGTGCATTTCCTTAGCAAATTTGTTGTGATCTTCCTTGATGGCATATTCATACATGATGATCATATTGCCCATCATCAATTGCATGATCACATCACATTGAGCATCAGTTACCATGTTAATGCTTTTGATAAACCATCCCTTTATGACATCATTTTTCACAATGGTTTCTTCGATCACATTCACCACACCTTTGTGCATACTACAAATCCTATTGTTCCCATGAATGCTTTGCATATTATTCTATATAATCTTCATAAGCTTCATGCACTTTGTCACGAACAATCTTGCTGAACGAACTCATTCTTACATGATGGACACTTTGTGTGCGCTAACCATTGTATTTTCGAGTGTCGTTTGTGTTTGCTTTTCTTGCATGTATACGACTCCGGAGACACCTTGAGTACTTGGATTGTCCAATGCCTTCAACTCCGTCAACTACAAGTCCGTCCACAACAACCGTTTCCATGGTGATGAGGATCACAATCTGAGGTCGGATCTTCCCCAAGGGAGGGGAGATGATGCGGAGCATCCTACGATCATCCCCATGACATGAGAATGAGCTAGAGCTCTCGAGAACGAGGTGACTTCTTTCCTTAGTGATACCCCATTTGATCCTCTCGAGGCATGGCTAGTACCTAAGTCCGGAATGTTATGCATGATTAGGTATCAAGAGGACCCTCCCGAAGATGCACGTGAAGTCGGACAAACCACCAAGTCCACAGATGAAGAGAAATGCCGAAAGGAGAAAAAGGCAGCTCCATGACCCGGACATCCGGCCCCAGGCCCGGACATCCGGCTGCTGGAGACGACCACTACAGCAACAACCGCCCAGCCACCAAGTGCTACAGGCCCCAGACATCCGGCGTCAACCACGGACATCCAGCGCCTCGCCAAGTCCCGGACATCCGCCTCGCCGCCGGAAATCCGGCACCCTCCAAATTGAGAGCAACAAAGTCAGCTCCTCCAGCCCGGACATCCGGGCTGCCAGCCCAGACATCCGGCTGTCTGTGAAGGCCCGGACATCCGGCCCGTCGTCCGGACGTCCGGCCTCCCCTACCTGCGTGCAGTGCATCTAGGCCAAGGCCCATGTAGCCCTTCGCCCCTTAGACTATATATACTGCCCCTCCACCTACGTTTTAGGGTTAGCATTGTGTTAGCTCATTGGTGAGATAGAGCTTCGCTCATCCATATCGGATCTACTCCACGAGAGAGACCGCGACCCCTCTACGGAGAGGATCCACCTTGGATTCAAGACCCCTCATGGGAAGATCCCCTTGTTGATTCAAGACCTCCTCTACGGAGAAGAACCGGCTACCCTATGTATCATCCTTTGTTGGATTTCGATCGTGTATCTCTTTGTGTTCATGGATCTAGCACATGTGTGATTGTTTCTTGTCTATTTGAGTGATTCCTCTCTTTCCCCTCGTGTTTTACCCCTCGTGTTCTTCGTGTTCTTAGTTGGGATCCACTCCTTTCATGAAAGATCGGGCCACTTGGGTTCTACCCTCCATCAGATTGGTAGAGGCATATAAAGGCCATGCGATTGAGCTTTGGACTTAGTTTTGCGGCATGTAGAGCATCGCTTGGTGAAGCGATTGACGTCACGAAACATCTTGGGCCAATAGTAGTTCTTTGAGAGCGTAGCGAACGTCTTGTCGCGTCCAAAATGTCCCATTAAGCCTCCTCCATGAGATTCCTGCAAAAGCAACAAACTAAGAGAAGACTCGGGGATGCAAAGTTTGTTAGCTCTCATAAGATATCCATCTTTGATGTAATATCATTCCCAAGAGGTGAGCGTCAAAAACTTGGCATAAGGAGTAGCAAAAGTAGGATCATGCACATACAATTCTTTGATATGCTCAAAGCCAATGACCTCCAATTCAAGTTGAGTGACAAGCATGCATATGCGAGAAAGGGCATCCGCCACAATGTTTTCCTTACACTTAATGTACTTGATGACATAAGGAAAAGACTCAATAAATTCACTCCATTTAGCATGACGCTTGTTCAACTTGGTTTGGCCCTTAAGATACTTGAGCGTTTCATGATCGGTATGAATGATAAACTCATGAGGGCGAAGATAGTGTTCCCATTCATGCAAAACCCGGACTAAAGCATAGAGCTATTTGTCATAGATGTGATAATTGAGTTGCGCGCCGGAGAGTTTCTCACTAAAGTAAGCTATGGGGCACTTCTCTTGCGTTAACACACCTCCTATGCCATTACCACTAGCATCACAATGAATCTCAAAGGGTTTGTCAAAGTTGGGTAATGCAAGCACGGGAGCATGAGTAAGCAAATTCTTAAGCTCATTGAAAGCGGTATCTTGGGATGGTCCCCAAACAAAAGTCGCATTCTTCTTGCTCAAAGCATGCAAAGGCAAAGCAATGGTGCTAAAATCTTTCACAAAGCGATGATAGAAACCCACAAGGCCAAGAAAGCTACGCACTTGTTGCAAATGAGTTGGTTGTGGCCAAGTCTTAATAGCATTGATCTTGGACTCATCAACATGAACACCCTTAGAAGAAACAACAAACCCAAGAAAACAAGCTTGTCAACGCCAAAAAGGCATTTCTCCATATTAGCATAGAGGTTCGAACATGGGTGACATGATCTCTAAGAGATTTGCTATAAATAAGGATATCATCAAAGTAGACCACAATAAATATACCGATGTAAGGCCGAAAGACATGATTCATAAGACGCATAAAAGTACCCGGTGCTTCCGAGAGACCCATAGGCATGACTAACCACTCATACAAGCCAAACTTGGTTCTGAAAGCAGTTTTCCATTCATCACCCTCTTGTATGCATATTTGCTAGTAACCACTCTTAAGATCAATTTTCGAAAAGATAGTGGCTCCACTAAGTTGATCAAGCATATCATCAAGGCGTGCAATGGGATACCTATAACTAATGGCAATAGCATTGATAGGTTTACAATCGGAGCACATGAGAAAGCTACCATCTCGTTTTGGCACAAGAATGACCGGGACGGCACAAGGGCTCAAACTTTCACGCACATGTCCATGGTCTATCAGATGCTTTACTTGCCTTTGTATTTCTTTGGTTCCTTCGGGGTTGACGCGATAAGGATCTTTGTTCGGAAGCGGTGATCCGGGATGAGGTCGATGCGCTGCTCAATGCCTCGTAGTGGAGGTAGTCCCAGAGGTAGATCATCGGGGAAAACATCCTGAAATTCCTGCAAAAGAGAAGACAACACTACAGGAAGAGTGTGAGAAGTGTTAGTTTGTGGTGCATTGTCCTTGCACACAAGAACGTAGTGTAGGACACTAGATGGGTTGCCACACACTCCTCTTATCTCACTTTTGGTGGCAAATAGGACTAAGTTCTTCTTTTCGCTCATTGTGGAGGGGTTCGATTTGGGCTTGTGGCGCTCACTCTCTTTTTGGTGGCTCACTCTCTCACTATGATCTCCACGATGGGTGGCTTGCTTGTCGGCGATCACTTGGCTTGGCGACATTGGATGAAGCACGTACTTCTTTCCCATCATCTTAAAGATTTAATTGTTCGTTCGACCATTGTGTATGAATCCTCTATCAAATTGCCATGGGTGTCCAAGGAGGAGTTGGAAAACGGTCATTGGAACGACGTCGCACTCCAAGGTGTCTTCGTAGGCACCAATTTTGAAGGAGACTTGTACTTGATGGTCGACTTGGATAGTGCCAGAGTCGCTAAGTCATTGCACTTTGTATGGATGTGGATGCTTCATCTTGGGAAATTGGAGCTTGGCTCAAAGTTCTTCACTTGCGAGGTTATGACAACTCCCTCCATCGGTGATGACCTTGACGGATCGTCCATTGATGCCGGGTGTGGAATATGTGACATCTTTGGTCTTCTTCTTGGTGATGTTGGAGAGTCCAGACCTTGGAGACAACAAGAGCGAGACTTGAATCTTCATTGCAAAACACTTGTTCCTCTTCATCGTTCACTTGCTGGTGCATGGCGACTTTGCTCAAGAGCGTCCATTTCTCCTTCACTCGTCGAGTCGTATGTGTCGTCGTTGTTGAGGATCATTATGTGACATCATTCAAACACTCATGGCCCGACTACGGCGCCAAAATAAAAGATAACCCTACATGCGACACGGTCCCGATCACCCCCAACTGGGCACCACTACTGATCATCAGGAAAGGAAACATAGTATCGTTGAGAGTCCTCATCAAACTCCCACTTGAGCTCAAGCGCGTCACCTGGAGCGGAATCATCAGGCCCTGCATCTGGTGTAATAGTAATCTGTGAGCCACAGGGACTCAGCAATCTCGCACCCTCGCGATCAAGACTATTTAAGCTTATAGGTAAGGCAAGGTAAATATGTGGAGCTGCAGCAAGCGACTAGCAAAAAGTGGTGGCTATCCTGTTCGCAAAAGAGAGTGAGAAGAGGAGGCAAAGCGCGAGCGAGAAACTAGAGAGCAACCTGTGCAACCATTACTCCAACACCGTGTCCACTTCCCGGACTCCGCCGAGAAGAGGCCATCACGGTAACACACTCAGTTGATTCATTTTAATTAAGTTAAGGTTCAAGTTATCTACAATCAGACATTAACAAATTCCCATCTTCCCATAACCGCGGGCACGGCTTTCGAAAGTTCAAATCCCTGCAGGGGAGTCCCAACTTAGCCCATGACAAGCTCTCACGGTCAACGAAGGCATAAACCTCCTCCCGAGATGTTCCGATCAGACTCGGTACCTCGGTTCTTCAAGACACTTCGACGGGTTAAAACAAGACCAGCAACACCGCCCGAATGTGCCGACAAATCCCGATAGGAGCTGCACATATCTCGTTCTCAGGGCACACTCAGATGAGACTAGCTACGAGTAAAACCAACCCTCAAGTTGCCCCGAGGTGGCCTCGGAGGCAGCTCAGTCGGACCAACACTCAGAGGAGCACTGGCCCGGGGGGGGTTTAAATAAGATGACCCTCGGGCTCCGTAAACCCAAGGGAAAAAGAGGCTAGGTGGCAAATGGTAAGGCCAAGGTTGGGCATTGCTGGAAAAGCTTTAATCAAGGCGAACTATCAAGGGGTTCCCATTATCACCCAACCACGTAAGGAACACAAAATCCGGGAACATAACACCGATATGACGGAAACTAGGGCGGCAAGAGTGGAACAAACACTAGGCGAGAGGCCGAGCCTTCCACCCTTTACCAAATATATAGATGCATTAAGATAACATGGCAATATAATGATGTCCCAACAAGTAAATAAATGTTCCAACAAGGAAACGGTCTCCAATCTTCACCTGCAACTAGCAACGCTATAAGAGGGGCTGAGCAAAGCGGTAACATAGCCAATCAACGGTTTGCTAGGACATGGTGGGTTAGAGGTTTGACATGGCAATTTGGGAGGCTTGAAAACAAGTGGTAGGCATCATAGCATTGGCATAGCAAAAGAGCGAGCATCTAGCATAGCAAAGATAGTAGTGATTTCGAGGGTATGATCATCTTGCCTGCAAAGTTGTCAGAGTTGACTGGATCCTCGAAAGCAAACTCAATGGGCTCCTCGTTAGCTAACTCGTCTCTCGAATCTACCCAAACAAGACAAACAAGCAACAAGGACACAATCAACCACGTGCAAGGATCAAACAATATGATGCAAACATGGTATGCTATGCGGGATGCATATGCAAGATTTGACAAGGAACGCATGAACCTGGCCTCAACTTGGGAATCCAAGTGTGCCACTGGAAAGATGAGATGAAATCGCTTGAAAACGATATAAAGAACGCCGGAATCGGGGTTATGGTTTGGAAATGGCAAGCGATTCAAATATGACCACGTTCTGCGATTTACAGCAAGTAGTCATCTAAATGCAACAAGATGAACATGCTACAACACCCAAACAAGACAACAAAATACATGGAAGGGATGAATTCGTGATGCTTAACAAAAGTCTAGCACTGAGCTACGGCCAATTCATCCATTATCATGTTCAAACAAGCATGGCAAAAATGCATATGACAAACAGATTTCAGACTTAGTGAAATTAACACTTGTCTGGAATTTCAGATCAGATAGCACTCTTCGGAGCAACAAAACTATATGCTACAGGATCTGAACATGGAAAAGTAAAGTATGGCATGGAGCTACTCAAGGAGCTTAACAAAAGTCCCTTAGTGACCTTGAGCCAAAAGGGATCAGAAAATACCATTGCAAGCATGTGAACATGGCAAAAACATAATCAGTTCTCAGACTTAGTGAAAACTGGAGCATGCTGAAAACAGATATCAAGTAGGCATGTTTACGAGCTCGATGCACTCACTACGGAGCAAGTCATGACAATTTAAGAATCCACCCACAAAGAAAACACAAAATCAAAGCTAGACATGGCAAGAACAATAACATAGCATGCACGGATCAACTACAACAACCTCGGCAAAATTGCTAACAAGTAGACAATCTTCCCAGATTCATGAAATAGCAAAAGTAGAGCTCGATTGACTCAAGCTAGGGTGCTCCATAATTGCAAACAAAGACATGGATGGATAGAGCACTACAATATTAACAAAACATCCTTACTGATCATCCTCAAAAGAGGCACGGATCACTAGGAAACAACATGAACATATGGCATCATGAGAAAAACAGATCAAGGACTTAGTGGAATTGCTAAGTCCCTGAAATCAGCATTACCAAGTGCCTCACTTTGCAAGCTTGTGCTAGTCACCACACACATCACAAAAATACATGGGTTGCACCTCTGGAAAGATGGCAAAACCCTTAACAGAACATATGTAGATCTCATGGGCATATCATGCACACATTAATCATGGCAAAAATGACAAATATCTAAATGGAGTAGCAGATCTGACAATTATCTCAAGTAGCACTCTTCTAACAGCATTTCGGGCATCAAGATTAACTCAAATGAAAATGATGCAATGAGATGAAATGATGCACTCTCTGAGGTGAGCATTTTGATATGCTATATGCCAAAAACGGAGCTACAGATGCGGAGATACGATGCAATGAACAGGAGCATATGAGCTAGGGTTTCGGGGCAAAAGTCAACCCAAACGGGATCTGGATCTGAGATCCGGCGGCACGCTTCCCAATGTTCGCCGGAGACGGAGTCGAGGTCGCCGGAGCTCCTGTAAGCCGGAGGAAGAGGGTTCACCAGAGACGGGATGCGGCGGTGTCGCAGAGGCGGCGATGTGCGGCGGCCGGGGCGGCGTTGCCGGCAGGTGGCGGCGG